>NW_026970400.1:30000-276095 GCF_028390025.1 Pseudophryne corroboree | reverse complement strand
GGATTTCTAGGAGGTGACATGGACGCTCATGTGGGATTACTAGAGGTGACATGGACACTCATGTGGGATTACTAGAGGTGACACAGGCGCTCATGTGGGATTACTAGAGGTGACACGGGCGCTCATGTGGGATTACTAGAGGTGACATGGATGCTCTTGGGGGATTACTAGGAGGTGACATGGACGCTCATTTGGGATTACTAGAGGTGACATGGACGCTCATTTGGGATTACTAGAGGTGACATGGACGCTCATGTGGGATTACTAGAGGTGACACAGACGCTCATGTGGGATTACTAGAGGTGACGTGGGCGCTCATGTGGGATAATCTAGAGGTGACATGGACGCTCATGTGGGATTATTAGAGGTGACATGGACGCTCATGTGGGATTATTAGAGGTGACATGGACGCTCATGTGGGATTACTAGGAGGTGACATGGACACTCATAGGGGATTATTAGAGGTGAGATGGACGCTCATGTGGGATTACTAGGTGACATGGGCGTTCATGTGGGATTACTAGAGGTGACACGGGGACTCATGTGGGATTACTAGAGGTGACATGGACGCTCATGGGGATTATTAGAGGTGACATGGACGCTCATGTGGGATTACTAGGAGGTGACATGGACGCTCATGTGGAATTACTAGGTGACATGGACGCTCATGTGGGATTACTAGAGGTGACACGGACGCTCATGTGGGATTACTAGAGGTGACAGACACTCATGTGGGATTAATAGAGGTGACATGGACGCTCATGGGGGATTATTAGAGGTGACATGGACGCTCATGTGGGATTACTAGGAGGTGACATGGGCGCTCATGTGGGATTACTAGAGGTGACACAGACACTCATGTGGGATTAATAGAGGCGACATGGACGCTCATGGGGGATTATTAGAGGTGACATGGACGCTCATGTGGGATTACTAGGAGGTGACATGGACGCTCATGTGGGATTACTAGAGGTGACATGGACACTCATGTGGGATTACTAGAGGTGACACGGGCGCTCATGTGGGATTACTAGAGGTGACACGGGCGATCATGTGGGATTACTAGAGGTGACATGGATGCTCTTGGGGGATTACTAGAGGTGACATGGACGCTCGTGTGGGATTACTAGAGGTGACACGGACGCTCATGTGGGATTGCTAGAGGTGACGTGGGCGCTCATGTGGGATTACTAGAGGTGACATGGACGCTCATGTGGGATTACTAGGAGGTGACATGGATGCTTATGTGGGATTACTAGAGGTGACAAGGGCGCTCATGTGGGATTATTAGAGGTGACATGGACGCTCATTTGGGATTACTAGAGGAGACATTGGCGCTCATGTGGGATTATTAGGTGACATGGGCGCTCATGTGGGATTATTAGAGGTGACATGGACGCTCATGTGGGATTACTAGGAGTTGACATGGACGCTCATGTGGGATTACTAGGTGACATGGGCACTCATGTGGGATTACTAGAGGAGACATTGGCGCTCATGTGGGATTACTAGGTGACATGGGCAATCGTGGGATTATTAGAGGTGACATGGACGCTCATGTGGGATTACTAGGAGGTGACATGGACGCTCATGTGGGATTACTAGGTGACATGGGCGCTCATGTGGGATTACTTGAGGTGACACGGGCACTCATGTGGGATTACTAGAGGTGACACGGACGCTCATGTGGGATTACTAGAGGTGACAGACACTCATATGGGATTACTAGAGGTGACATGGACGCTCATGGGGGATTATTAGAAGTGACATGGACGCTCATGTGGGATTACTAGGAGGTGACATGGACGCTCATGTGGGATTACTAGAGGTGACATGGGCGCTCATGTGGGATTACTAGAGGTGACACAGACGCTCATGTGGGAGTACTAGAGGTGACACGGATGCTCATGTGGGATTACTAGAGGTGACATGGACGCTCATGTGGGATTACTAGGAGGTGACATGGACGCTCATGTGGGATTACTAGAGGTGACAGGGGCGCTCATGTGGGATTACTAGAGGTGACATGGATGCTCTTGGGGGATTACTAGGAGGTGACATGGACGCTCATGGGGGATTATTAGAGGTGACATGGGCGCTCATGTGGGATTACTAGAGGTGACATGGATGTTTATGTGGGATTACTAGGAGGTGACATGGATGTTTATGTGGGATTATTAGAGGTGACACGGGCGCTCATGTGGGATTACTAGAGGTGACGAAGGCGCTCATGTGGGATTACTAGAGGTGACATGGACATTGCTATAATAAAACACCAAAGAGAAAGTGCTGTCCTGTTTGCGCACTAATAAATAATATATAACCTTTATTAAGTACAGTAAAGTATGTAAGATAAATCGTTGAAATATTAAACACAAAGTTAAGTGTATAAAGAGCTGAATAAAGTAATAAAAATAAGATTTTACTCACCGATACATCTATTTCTCGCAGTCCGTAGTGGATGCTGGGACTCCGTAAGGACCATGGGGAATAGCGGCTCTGCAGGAGACTGGGCACATCTAAAGAAAGCTTTAGGACTACCTGGTGTGCACTGGCTCCTCCCACTATGACCCTCCTCCAAGCCTCAGTTAGGATACTGTGCTCTGAAGAGCTGACACAATAAGGAAGGATTTTGAATCCCGGGTAAGACTCATACCAGCCACACCAATCACACCGTATAACTCGTGATACTATACCCAGTTAACAGTATGAAATATTAACGAAGCCTCGTAACAGATGGCTCAACAATAACCCTTTAGTTAACAATAACTATATACAAGTATTGCAGACAATCCGCACTTGGGATGGGCGCCCAGCATCCACTACGGACTACGAGAAATAGATTTACCGGTGAGTAAAATCTTATTTTCTCTGACGTCCTTAGTGGATGCTGGGACTTCGTAAGGACCATGGGGATTATACCAAAGCTCCCAAACGGGCGGGAGAGTGCGGATGACACTGCAGCACCGAATGAGAGAACTCAAGGTCCTCCTCAGCCAGGGTATCAAATTTGTAGAATTTTGCAAAAGTGTTAGACTCTGACCAAGTAGCAGCTCTGCAAAGTTGTAAAGCCGAGACCCCTCGGGCAGCCGCCCAAGAAGAGCCCACCTTCCTCGTGGAATGGGCTTTTACAGATTTAGGATGCGGCAGTCCAGCCGCAGAATGCGCAAGCTGAATTGTGCTACAGATCCAGCGAGCAATAGTCTGTTTTGAAGCAGGAGTACCCAGCTTGTTGGGTGTATACAGAATAAACAGCGAGTCAGTTTTCCTGACTCCAGCCGTCCTGGAAACATCGATTTTCAAGGCCCTGACTACGTCCAGTAACTTGGAATACTCCAAGTCCCTAGTAGCTGCAGGCACCACAATAGGTTGTTTCAAATGAAAAGCAGATATCACCTTAGGGAGAAACTGAGGACGAGTCCTCAATTCCGCCCTATCCATATGGAAAATCAGATAAGGGCTTCTACATGACAAAGCCGCCAATTCTGACACACGCCTGGCCGAAGCCAAGGCCAACAGCATGACCACTTTCCACGTGAGATATTTCAAATCCACGGTTTTTAGTGGCTCAAACCAATGTGACTTTAGGAAACCCAACACCACGTTGAGATCCCAAGGTGCCACTGGAGGCACAAAAGGGGGCTGAATACGCAGCACTCCTTTAACAAATGACTGAACTTCAGGCAGTGAAGCCAGTTCTTTCTGAAAGAAAATCGACAGAGCCGAGATCTGGACCTTAATGGAACCCAATTTTAGGCCCATAGTCACTCCTGACTGTAGAAAGTGCAGAAATCGACAAAGCTGAAATTCCTCTGTTGGGGCCTTCCTTGCCTCACACTAAGCAACATATTTCCGCCATATGCGGTGATAATGTTTTGCAGTGACATCTTTCCTGGCTTTAATCAGCGTAGGAATGACTTCCTCCGTAATGCCCTTTTCTTTTAGGATCCGGTGTTCAACCGCCATGCCGTCAAACGCAGACGCGGTAAGTCTTGGAACAAACAGGGCCCCTGCAGCAGCAGGTCCTGTCTGTGCGGCATAGGCCATGGGTCCTCAGATCATTTCTTGAAGTTTCGGATACCAAGCTCTTCTTGGCCAATCCGGAACCACAAGTATAGTCCTTACTCCTGGTCTTCTTATTATTCTCAGTACCCTGGGTATGAGAGGTAGAGGAGGGAACACATAAACTGACTGGTACACTCACTGTGTCACTAGAGCGTCCACAGCTATCGCCTGAGGGTCCCTTGACCTGGCGCAATATCTTTTTAGCTTTTTGTTGAGGCGGGACGCCATCATGTCTACCTGTGGCCTTTCCCAACGGTTTACAATCATTTGGAAAACTTCTGGATGAAGTCCCCACTCTCCCGAGTGGAGGTCGTGCCTGCTGAGGAAGTCTGCTTCCCAGTTGTCCACTCCAGGAATGAACACTGCTGACAGTGCTAACACGTGATTTTCCGCCCATCGGAGAATCTTTGTGGCTTCTGCCATCGCCATCCTGCTTCTTGTGCCGCCCTGTCGGTTTACATGGGCGACCGCCGTGATGTTGTTTGACTGAATCAGTACCGGATGGTTTTGAAGCAGTGGTCTTGCTTGACTTAGGGCATTGTAAATGGCCCTCAGCTCCAGAACATTTATGTGTAGGGAGATCTCCTGGTTTGACCATAGTCTCTGGAAGTTTCTTCCCTGTGTGACTGCCCCCCAGCCTCGAAGGCTGGCATCCGTGGTCACCAGGACCCAGTCCTGTATGCCGAATCTGCGGCCCTCTTGAAGATGAGCACTCTGCAGTCACCATAGCAGAGACACCCTGGTCCTCGGAGACAGGGTTATCAGCCGATGCATCTGAAGATGCGATCCGGACCACTTGTCCAACAGGTCCCACTGAAACGTTCTTGCATGGAACCTGCCGAATGGAATTGCTTCGTATGAAGCTACCATTTTTCCCAGGACTCGCGTGCAGTGATGCACCGACACCTGTTTTGGTTTTAGGAGGCCTCTGACTAGAGATGACAGCTCCTTGGCTTTCTCCTCCGGGAGAAACACTTTTTTCTGGTCTGTGTCCAGAACCATCCCCAGGAACAGTAAACGTGTCGTAGGGATCAGCTGTGACTTTGGAATGTTTAGAATCCAACCGTGCTGTTGTAGCACTTTCCGAGATAGTGCTACCCCGACCAACAACTGCTCCTTGGACCTCGATTTATCAGGAGTTCGTCCAAGTACGGGATAATTAAAACTCCCTTTTTTCGAAGGAGTATCATCATTTCTGCCATTACCTTGGTAAATACCCTCGGTGCCGTGGAGAGACCGAACGGCAGCGTCTGGAATTGGTAATGACAGTCCTGTACCACAAATCTGAGGTACTCCTGGTGAGGATGGTAAATAGGGACATGCAGGTAAGCAACCTTGATGTCCAGAGATACCATGTAATCCCCCACGTCCAGGCTTGCAATAACCGCCCTGAGTGATTCCATCTTGAACTTGAATTTTTTTATATATGTGTCCAAGGATTTTAAATTTAAAATGGGTCTCACCGAACCGTCCGGTTTCGGTACCACAAACAGTGTGGAATAGTAACCCCGTCCTTGTTGAAGTAGGGGCACCTTGACCATCACCTGCTGGGAATACAGCTTGTGAATTGCCTCTAGCACAGCCTCCCTGCCTGAGGGAGTTGTCGGCAAGGCAGATTTGAGGAAACGGCGGGGGGGAGACGTCTCGAATTCCAGCTTGTACCCCTGAGATACTACTTGAAGGATCCAGGGATCCACCTGTGAGCGAGCCCACTGATCGCTGAAATTTTTGAGTCAGTCCCCACCGTACCTGGCTCCGCCTGTGGAGCCCCACCGTCATGCGGTGGACTTGGAGGAAGCGGGGGAGGACTTTTGCTCCTGGGAATTGGCTGTATGCTGCAGCTTTTTCCCCCTACCTCTGCCTCTGGGCAGGAAGGACGCACCTTTTCTGTACCTGATAATACGGTGCTTTCTTTGGCTGTGAGGGAACATGGGGCAAAAACTTTGACTTCCCAGCTGTTGCTGTGGAAACGAGGTCTGAGAGACCATCCCCGAACAACTCCTCACCCTTATAAGGCAAAACTTCCATGTGCCTTTTAGAATCTGCATCCCCTGTCCACTGCCGAGTCCATAACCCTCTCCTGGCAGAAATGGACATTGCACTTATTTTAGATGCCAGCCGGCAAATATCCCTCTGTGCATCTCTCATGTATAAGACTGCGTCTTTAATATGCTCTATGGTTAGCAATATAGTGTCCCTGTCTAGGGTATCAATATTTTCCGACAGGGAATCTGACCACGCAGCTGCAGCACAGCACATCTATGCTGAAGCAATAGCTGGTCTCAGTATAATGCCTGAGTGTGTATACACAAACTTCAGGATAGCCTCCTGCTTTCTATCAGCAGGTTCCTTTAGGGCGGCCGTATCCAGAGACGGTAGTGCCACCTTTTTTGACAAGCGTGTGAGCGCTTTATCCACCCTAGGGGGTGTTTCCCAACGTGACCTATCCTCTGGCGGGAAAGGGTACGTCATTAGTAACCTTTTAGAAATTACCAGTTTCTTATCGGGGGAAGCCCACGCTTCTTCACACACTTCATTTAATTCCTCTGATGGGGGAAAAACTACTGGTAGTTTTTTCTCCCCAAACATAATACCACTTTTTGTGGTACCCGGGGTAAGATCAGAAATGTGCAACACATTTTTCATTGCCTCAATCATGTAACGAGTGGCCCTATTGGACATTACATTTGTCTCCTCATCGTGGACACTGGTATCAGTATCCGTGTCGACATCTGTGTCTGCCATCTGAGGTAGCGGGCGTTTCAGAGCCCCTGATGGCCTTTGAGACGGCTGGGCAGGCACGAGCTGAGAAGCCGGCTGTCCCATATTTGGTATGTCGTCAAACCTTTTATGTAAGGAGTTAACACTTTCACGTAATTCCTTCCACAAGTCCATCCACTCAGGTGTCGGCCCTGCAGGGGGTGACATCACATTTATCGGCATCTGCTCCGCCTCCACATAAGCCTCCTCATCAAACATGTCGACACAGCCATACCGACACACCGCACACACACAGGGAATGCTCTGACTGAGGACAGGACCCCACAAAGCCCTTTGGGGAGACAGAGAGAGAGTATGCCAGCACACAGCAGAGCGCTATATAACACAGGGATCCCACTATAACTGAGTGTTTTTTCCCTTATAGCTGCTTATATTATATATACTGCGCCTAAAGTTAGTGTCCCCCCTCTCTTTTTTACCCTTCTGTAGTCAAAACTGCAGGGGAGAGCCTGGGAGTGATCCTTCCAGCGGAGCTGTGAGGGAAAAATGGCGCCAGTGTGCTGAGGGAGATAGCCCCGCCCCTTTTTCAGCAGACTTCTCCCGCTTTTTCTGGAACTCTGGCAGGGGTATTTTTACACCTATATAGCCTTCCTGACTATATATGGTGTATATTTGCCAGCCAAGGTGTATTATATTGCCCTCAGGGCGCCCCCCAGCTCCCTGCACCCATCAGTGACCGGAGTGTGAGGTGTGCATGAGGAGCAATGGCGCACAGCTGCAGTGCTGTGCGCTACCTTGTTGAAGACCGAAGTCTTCTGCCGCCGATTTTCCGTTCTTGCTTCTGGCTCTGTAAGGGGGACGGCGGCGCGGCTCCGGGACCGGACGATCGAGGTCGGGCCCTGTGTTCGAACCCTCTGGAGCTAATGGTGCCCAGTAGCCTAAGAAGCCCAAGCTAGCTGCAAGCAGGTAGGTTCGCTTCTTCTCCCCTTAGTCCCTCGGTGCAGTGAGCATGTTGCCAGCAGATCTCACTGTAAAATAAAAAACCTAAAAATAAGAATTTACTTACCGATAATTCTATTTCTCGTAGTCCGTAGTGGATGCTGGGACTTCCTTAAGGACCATGGGGAATAGCGGCTCCGCAGGAGACTGGGCACATCTAAAGAAAGCTTTAGGACTAGCTGGTGTGCACTGGCTCCTCCCCCTATGACCCTCCTCCAAGCCTCAGTTAGGATACTGTGCCCGGACGAGCGTACATAATAAGGAAGGATTTTGAATCCCGGGTAAGACTCATACCAGCCACACCAATCACACCGTACAACCTGTGATCTGAACCCAGTTAACAGTATGATAAACTTAGGAGCCTCTGAAAAGATGGCTCACAACAATAAACAACCCGATTTTTTTGTAACAATAACTATATACAGGTATTGCAGACAATCCGCACTTGGGATGGGCGCCCAGCATCCACTACGGACTACGAGAAATAGAATTATCGGTAAGTAAATTCTTATTTTCTCTGACGTCCTAGTGGATGCTGGGACTTCCTTAAGGACCATGGGGATTATACCAAAGCTCCCAAACGGGCGGGAGAGTGCGGATGACTCTGCATCACCGAATGAGAGAACTCCAGGTCCTCCTCAGCCAGGGTATCGAATTTGTAAAATTTTGCAAACGTGTTTGCCCCTGACCAAGTAGCTGCTCGGCAAAGTTGTAAAGCCGAGACCCCTCGGGCAGCCGCCCAAGATGTGCCCACTTTCCTTGTGGAATGGGCTTTAACAGATTTTGGCTGTGGCAGTCCTGCCACAGAATGTGCAAGCTGAATTGTACTACAAATCCAACGAGCAATCGTCTGCTTAGAAGCAGGAGCACCCCGCTTGTTGGGTGCATACAGGATAAACAGCGAGTCAGATTTTCTGACTCCAGCCGTCCTGGAAACATATATTTTCAGGGCCCTGACTACGTCCAATAACTTGGAGTCCTCCAAGTCCCTAGTAGCCGCAGGTACCACAATAGGTTGGTTCATGTGAAAACCTGAAACCACCTTAGGGAGAAATTGAGGACGAATCCTCAATTCTGCCCTGTCTGAATGAAAAATTAGGTAAGGGCTTTTATATGATAAAGCCGCCCATTCTGAGACACGCCTGGCTGAAGCCAGGGCTAACAGCATTACCACTTTCCATGTGAGATATTTCAAGTCCACAGTGGTGAGTGGTTCAAACCAATGTGATTTTAGGAACCCTAAAACTACATGGAGATCCAAGGTGCCACTGGTGGCACAAAAGGAGGCTGCATATGCAGTACCCCCTTGACAAACGTCTGAACTTCAGGCACTGAAGCCAGTTCTTTCTGGAAGAAGATCGACAAGGCCGAAATTTGAACCTTAATGGATCCTAATTTTAGGCCCATAGACAGTCCTGCTTGCAGGAAATGTAAGAAACGACCCAGTTGAAATTCCTCTGTGGGGCCTTCTTGGCCTCACACCACGCAACATTTTTTTCGCCAAATGCAGTGATAATGTTTCGCGGTTACATCCTTCCTGGCTTTGATCAGGGTAGGGATGACTTCATCTGGAATGCCTTTTTCCATCAGGATCCGGCGTTCAACCGCCATGCTGTCAAACGCAGCCGCGGTAAGTCTTGGAACAGACAAGGTCCCTGCTGGAGCAGGTCCTTTCTTAGAGGTAGAGGCCACGGATCCTCCGTGAGCATCTCTTGCAGTTCCGGGTACCAAGTTCTTCTTGGCCAATCCGGAGCCACGAGTATAGTTCTTACTCTTCTCCTTCTTATGATTCTCAGTACTTTTGGTATGAGAGGCAGAGGAGGGAACACATACACCGACTGGTACACCCACAGTGTTACCAGAGCGTCCACCGCTATTGCCTGAGGGTCCCTTGACCTTGCGCAATATCTGTCCAGTTTCTTGTTGAGACGGGACGCCATCATGTCCACCTTTGGTTTTTCCCAACGGTTTACAATCAGTTGGAAGACTTCTGGGTGAAGTCCCCACTCCCCCGGGTGGAGGTCGTGTTGTCCACTACCGGAATGAACACTGCTGACAGTGCTATCACATGATTTTCCGACCAGCGGAGAATCCTTGCCGCTTCTGCCATTGCCCTCCTGCTTCTTGTGCCGCCCTGTCTGTTTACGTGGGCGACAGCCGTGATGTTGTCTGACTGGATCAATACCGGTTGACCCTGAAGCAGAGGCTTTGCTTGACTTAGGGCATTGTAAATGGCCCTTAGTTCCAGGATATTTATGTGAAGTGATGTCTCCAGGCTTGACCATAAGCCCTGGATATTCCTTCCCTGTGTGACTGCTCCCCAGCCTCGCAGGCTGGCATCCGTGGTCACCAGGACCCAGTCCTGAATGCCGAATCTGCGGCCCTCTAGAAGATGAGCACTCTGCAACCACCACAGGAGGGACACCCTTGTCCTTGGTGACAGGGTTATCCGCTGATGCATCTGAAGATGCGACCCGGACCATTTGTCCAGTAGGTTCCACTGGAAAGTTCTTGCGTGGAATCTGCCGAATGGGATTGCTTCGTAGGAAGCCACCATTTTTACCCAGAACCCTTGTGCATTGATGCACTGAGACTTGGTTCGGTTTTAGGAGGTTCCTGACTAGCTCGGATAACTTCCTGGCTTTCTCCTCCGGGAGAAACACCTTCTTTCTGGACTGTGTCCAGGATCATCCCTAGGAACAGAAGACAAGTCGTCGGAACCAGCTGCGATTTTGGAATATTGAGAATCCAATCGTGCTGCCGCAACACTACCTGAGATAGTGCTACACCAACCTCCAACTGTTCCCTGGATCTTACCCTTATCAGGGAATCGTCCAAGTAAAGGATAACTAAAATTCCCTTCCTTCGAAGGAATATCATAATTTCGGTCATTACTTCAGTAAAGACCCGGGGTGCCGTGGACCATCCCTACGGCAGCGTCTGAACTGATAGTGACAGTTCTGTACCATAACCTGAGATACCCTTGGTGAGAAGGGTAAATTTTGACATGAAGGTAAGCATCCTTGATGTCCCGAGACATCATGTAATCCCTTTCTTCCAGGTTCGCAATCACTGTTATGAGTGACTCAATCTTGAATTTGAACCTTTGTATGTAAGTGTTCAAAGATTTTAGATTTTAGAATCGGCCTCACCGAGCCGTCTGGCTTCGGTACCACAATAGTGTGGAATAATACCCCGTTCCCTGTTGCAGGAGGGGTACCTTGATTTTCACCTGCTGGGAATACAGCTTGTGAATGGCTTCCAAAACTGCCTCCCTGTCAGCGGGAGACGTCGGTAAAACAGAGTTTTGGAAACGGCGAGGGGAATACGTCTCGAATTCCAATTTGTACCCCTGAAATATTACCTGAAGGATCCAGGGGTCTACTTGCGAGTGAGCCCACTGCGCACTGAAACTTATTGAGAACGGGCCCCCACCGTGCCTGAGCTTGTAAAGCCCTAGCGTTTGAGAGCTTGGCAGAGGCGGGAAAGGGTTTCTGTTCCTGGGAACTGGCTGATCTCCGCAGCCTTTTTCCTCTCCCTCTGTCACGAGCAGAAAAGAGGAACCCTTTTGTCCGCTTGCCAACAAGGACTGCGCCTGATCATACGGCGTCTTATTTTGAGAGGTGACCTGGGATACAAACGTGGATATCCTAGCTGTTGCCGTGGCCACCCGGTCTGAAAGACCGACCCCATATGTCCCCTTTTTTAAGGCAATACTTCCAAATGCCGTTTGGAATCCGCATCAACTGACCACTTTACTGGTAGAATTGGACAACACACTTATACTTGATGCCAGTCGGCAAATATTCCGCTGTGCATCATGCATATATAGAAATGCATCTTTTAATTGCTCTATAGGCAATAATATACTGTCCTTATCTAGGATATCAATATTTCCAGTCAGGGAATCCGACCACGCCAACCCAGCACTGCACATCCAGGCTGAGGCGATTGCTGGTCGCAGTATAACACCAGTATGTGTGTAAATACATTTTAGGATACCCTCCTGCTTTCTATCAGCAGGATCCTTAAGGGCAGCCATCTCAGGAGAGGGTAGAGCCCTTGTTCTTGCAAGCGTGTGAGCGCCTTATCCCCCCTAGGGGGTGTTTCCCAACGCACCCTAACCTCTGGCGGGAAAAGGTATACTGCCAATAACTTTTTAGAAATTATCAATTGTTATCGGGGGGAAACCCACGCATCATCACACACCTCATTTTATTTCTCAGATTCAGGAAAACTACAAGTAGTTTTTCCTCACCAACATAATACCCCTTTTTGGTGGTATTCATATTATCAGAAATGTGTAACCATTTTCCTTTGCCTCAATCATGTAACGTGTGGCCCTATTGGAAAACACGGTTGTCTCTTCACCGTCGACACAGGAGTCAGTATCCGTGTCGGCGTCTGTATCTGCCATCTGAGATAACGGGCGCTTTAGAGCCCCTGACGGCCTATGAGACGTCTGGACAGGCACAAGCCGAGTAGCCGGCTGTCTCATGTCAACAACTGTCTTTTATACAGAGCTGACACTGTCACGTAATTTTCAACAGTACATCCACTCAGGTGTCGACCCCCTAGGGGGTGACATCACTATTACAGACACTCTGCTCCGTCTCCACATCATTTTTCTCCTCATACATGTCGACACAAACGTACCGACACACAGCACACACACAGGGAATGCTCTGATAGAGGACAGGACCCCACTAGCCCTTTGGGGAGACAGAGGGAGAGTTTGCCAGCACACACCAGAGCGCTATATATATATACAGGGATAACCTTATATAAGTGTTTTTCCCCTTATAGCTGCTGTATTGTTAATACTGCGCCTAATTTGTGCCCCCCTCTCTTTTTTTTAACCCTTTCTGTAGTGTAGTGACTGCAGGGGAGAGACAGGGAGCTTCCCTCCAACGGAGCTGTGAGGGAAAATGGCGCCAGTGTGCTGAGGAGATAGGCTCCGCCCCCTTATCGGCGGCCTTATCTCCCGTTTTTCTGTACATTTTTGGCATGGGTAAATGCATCCATATAGCCCAGGAGCTATATGTGATGCATCTTTTGCCATCTAAGGTGTTTTCATTGCGTCTCAGGGCGCCCCCACCCAGCGCCCTGCACCCTCAGTGACCGGAGTGTGAAGTGTGCTGAGAGCAATGGCGCACAGCTGCGGTGCTGTGCGCTACCTTATTGAAGACAGGACGTCTTCTGCCGCCGATTTTTCCGGATCTCTTCAGGCTTCTGGCTCTGTAAGGGGGCCGGCGGCGCGGCTCTGGGACCCATCCAGGCTGTACCTGTGATCGTCCCTCTGGAGCTAATGTCCAGTAGCCTAAGAAGCCCAATCCACTCTGCACGCAGGTGAGTTCGCTTCTTCTCCCCTTAGTCCCTCGATGCAGTGAGCCTGTTGCCAGCAGGACTCACTGAAAATAAAAAACCTAAAACTAACTTTTCACTAAGCAGCTCAGGAGAGCCACCTAGTTTGCACCCTTCTCGTTCGGGCACAGAAATCTAACTGAGGCTTGGAGGAGGGTCATAGGGGGAGGAGCCAGTGCACACCAGCTAGTCCTAAAGCTTTCTTTAGATGTGCCCAGTCTCCTGCGGAGCCGCTATTCCCCATGGTCCTTAAGGAAGTCCCAGCATCCACTAGGACTTCAGAGAAATATACTTTCTTTCTAGGAGCTCAGGAGAGCCCCTAGTGTGCATCCAGCTCAGCCGGGCACAAGATTCTAACTGAGGTCTGGAGGAGGGTCATAGTGGGAGGAGCCAGTGCTAACCAGGTAGTCCTAAAGCTTTCTTTAGATGTGCCCAGTCTCCTGCGGAGCCGCTATTCCCCATGGTCCTTACGGAGTCCCAGCATCCACTTAGGACATCAGAGAAAAACCATTGGGTTTTAATTGATAAAATGCTGGTAATGTGGTGGTGGTGGGGGGGGGGGGGGCTGCAGGCTTAAATGCATCGGTCAATACGTGAACTAATGCTCCACTGTTTATTATTGTTAGTTAATATAGTGAGTGCAGAGCCCCAGTGATTTGATTTAAACAATGTGGTTGTACACTGTGTTGCACCCCAAATCTAGGAACGGCGAGTGCTGTGGATTAGTATATTATGGGGTTGTGAGGACCCCGGGTTCATGTGTGCATTATTCTCGCCTATCGCTCATCTCCGCCTTGAGAAAGGCAGCGTTTACAGTTCTGCGCGGCGCCCCAGGTCACTACCGAGTTCCCAGATCACACAGTAAGAACGCAATAGCAAGGTTCAATGGCACCTTTATTTTCATACACACTAATTATACAGGAAAATCCGTAACACACTTTGTACAATATATACAGGTAGCATTAATAATGATTACGATTAAGATTATATAAGAGAAAAGAACCACACAAAGCAACAACTCCTGCCCCTACACAGTCACTAGCCACCTCAGGGAATACTTGCGTTTGGCGACTCCTTACGGATACTGGTTTGCTGATCCCGGCCGCATGGCCTGATGGTCCTCTACCATGCAGATGTAGGGTGTGCTGACCAGTCACCCGGCTCCAGCCGGCACATCAGTCACACACCTGGGACAGCTCCCGATGGAGCTAACGCTTAACTGTAGACGGGACCCTCTCCACAAAGCCAGGTCTCCAGACAAATGGGCTGACAGGATCTCCCGACTCCTGGCAACAGCCTGCGTTTCCTTAGTCAGGATGCCCTTCCAATCTCTCTGCGGGCCCTTTTGAAACCTCCTAAACTCCCATGATGCTTTGCTCACCTGGTGATGCGGCAGAGTGTCCTGATTGGAGGGATTTTCAATCCTCATATGTAAAAGTGTCTAGGGGCACCAGGTTGCCCCCTGTGGCTTTGGAGTCTCTAAGTCTACTGGAAGGCCATCCAGAACAATGGCCCTCATTCCGAGTTGTTCGCTCGGTGTTTTTCACCGCATCGCAGTGAAATTCCGCTTAGTACGCATGCGCAATGTTCGCACTGCGACTGCGCCAAGTAACTTTATTATGAAGATAGTATTTTTACTCACGGCTTTTTCATCGCTCCGGCGATCGTAGTGTGATTGACAGGAAATGGGTGTTACTGGGCGGAAACACGGCGTTTTAGGGGCGTGTGACTGAAAACGCTACCGTTTCCGGAAAAAACGCAGGAGTGGCCGGAGAAACGGTGGGAGTGCCTGGGCGAACGCTGGGTGTGTTTGTGACGTCACCCAGGAACGACAAGCACTGAAATGATCGCACAGGCAGAGTAAGTCTGAAGCTACTCTAAAACTGCTACGAGGTTAGTGATCGCAATATTGCGCATACATCGGTCGCACTTTTAAGAAGCTAAGATTCACTCCCAGTAGGCGTAGGCTTAGCGTGTGTAACTCTGCTACATTTGCCTTGCGAGCGAACAACTCGGAATGAGGGCCAATGGGCACTAATTATGAAGATAGGAAGGTTGGCTGCCCTCTGGCCATAACCTGAGTGGAAGTTAACCCTGTATAGTCATTTGTGATGTCACAGCCTCCTCAGCTAAGTGATGCTTCCTGTGAAGGGGGTGGGGTGGGGGCTGTGACAGAGGGGGCTCAGCCCTGCACTTTTGGTATATCACCCAGCCAGATGTCTCTGACCGTTTACCTGGCTGGGCACCCACCTGACACCAAGCACTGACCCCCATTAGTGCTATCCAATACAATCACACATATACATTTCATAGGCATTGTGTAGAGAGCAAATCAGGGCTAGAAAGATATTCACTGAGAGTCACAACCATATAAAGAAAAGGGACAATCACCTAAATACATATGTCCACTGCATACAGTAATATGGGGGATACAGCTCAGATACGAATAACAGCTGGGTGTTATACAGGATAAAATACAGTTATCTCTGGCATTCTGCCATCACTACTGAAGCGCAGGACCAGGCTGGCCAAAAAATACGCGACGTGACGTGGGCATGGCTACGTTCCGTCACAGGGGTATATGCAATTGCGGTCGAATTTCCGGCTGGAATTCGACTGTTTTTTAATTCAACAGTCACACACCCTTGGGATGGGCGCCCAGCATCCACTACGGACTACGAGAAAAAGATTTACCGGTGAGTAAAATCTTATTTTCTCTGACGTCCTAGTGGATGCTAGGAACTCCGAAAGGACCATGGGGATTATACCAAAGCTCCCAAACGGGCAGGAGAGTGCGGATGACTCTGCAGCAACGAATGAGAGAACTCAAGGTCCTCCTCAGCCAGGGTATCAAATTTGTAGGATTTAGCAAACGTGTTTGCCCCTGACCAAGTAGCAGCTCGGCAAAGTTGCAAAGCAGAGACCCCTCGGGCAGCCGCCCAAGATGAGCCCACTTTCCCCCGTGGAATGGGCTTTTACTTATTTAGGATGTGGCTATCCCGCCGCAGAGTGTGCAAGCTGAATCGTGCTACAGATCCAGCGAGCAATAGTCTGCTTCGAAGCAGGAGCACCCAGCTTGTTGGGTACATGCAGGATAAATAGCGAGTCAGTTTTCCTGACTCCAGCTGTCCTGGAAACATCGATTTTTAGGGCCCGGACTACGTCCAGCAACTTGGAATCCTCCAAGTCCCGAGTAGCTGCAGGCACCACAATAGGTTGGTTCAAGTGAAAAGCTGATACCACCTTAGGGAGAAACTGGGGACGAGTCCTCAATTCTGCCCTATCCATATGGAAAATCAGATAAGGGCTTTTACAAGACAAAGCAGCCAATTCTGATACACGCCTGGCCGAAGCCAAGGCCAATAACATGACCACTTTCCACGTAAGATATTTCAGATCCACGGTTTTAAGTGGCCCAAACCAATGTGATTTTAGAAAACTCAACACCACGTTGAGATCCCAAGGTGCCACTGGAGGCACAAAAGGGGGCTGAATATGCAGTACTCCCTTTACAAACGTCTGAACTTCAGGCAGTGAAGCCAGTTCTTTCTGGAAGAAAATCGACAGAGCCGAAATCTGGACCTTAATGGAACCCAATTTTAGGCCCATAGTCACTCCTGACTGTAGGAAGTGCAGAAATCGACCCAGGTGAAATTCCTCTGTTGGGGCCTTCCTGGCCTTACACCACGCAACATATTTTCGCCAAATACGGTGATAATGGTTTGCAGTTACTTCTTTCCTGGCTTTTATCAGCGTAGGAATGACTTCATCCGGAATGCCCTTTTCCTTTAGGATCCGGTATTCAACCGCCATGCCGTCAAACGCAGCCGCGGTAAGTCTTGGAACAGACAGGGTCCCTGCTGTAGCAGATCCTGTCTGAGCGGTAGAGGCCATGGGTCCTCCGATATCATTTCTTGAAGTTCTGGGTACCAAGCTCTTCTTGGCCAATCCGGAACCACGAGTATCGTTCTTACTCCTCGTCTTCTTATTATTCTCAGTACCTTTGGTATGAGAGGCAGAGGAGGGAACACATAAACCGACTGGTACACCCACGGTGTCACTAGGGCGTCCACAGCTATCGCCTGAGGGTTCCTTGACCTTGCGCAATATCTCTCTAGTTTTTTGTTTAGGCGAGACGCCATCATGTCCACCTGTGGCCTTTCCCAACGGTTTAACATCAGTTGGAAGACTTCTGGATGAAGTCCCCACTCTCCCGGGTGTAGGTCGTGTCTGCTGAGAAAGTCTGCTTCCCAGTTGTCCACTCCCAGAATGAACACTGCTGACAGTGCTAAGACGTGATTTTCCGCCCATCTGAGAATCTTTGTGGCTTCTGCCATCGCCATCCTGCTTCTTGTGCCGCCCTGTCGGTTTACATGGGCGACTGCCGTGATGTTGTCTGATTGGAACAGAACCGGCTGGTTTTGAAGCAGGGGCCTTGCCTGACTTAGGGCATTATAAATGGCCCTCAGTTCCAGAATATTTATGTGTAGGGACGACTCCTGACTTGACCAAAGTCCTTGGAAATTTCTTCCCTGTGTGACTGGCCCCCAGCCTCGTAGGCTGGCATCCGTGGTCACCAGGACCCAGTCCTGTATGCCGAATCTGCGGCCCTCTATAAGATGAGCCGTCTGCAGCCACCACAGCAGAGATAACCCTGTCTCCAAGGACTAGGGTATCAGCCGATGCATCTGAAGATGCGATCCTGATCACTTGTCCAAGAGGTCCCACTGAAAGGTTCTTGCATGGAACCTCCCGAATGGAATTGCTTCGTAGGAAGCTACCATTTTTCCCAGGACTCGTGTGCAGTGATGCACCGATACCTGTTTTGGTTTCAGGAGGTCTTTGACTAGAGATGACAGCTCCTTGGCCTTCTCCATCGGGAGAAACACTTTTTTCTGTTCTGTGTCCAGAACCATCCCCAGGAACAGTAGGTGTGTGGTAGGAACCAGCTGTGACTATGGAATGTTTAGAATCCAGCCGTGCTGTTATAGCACTTCCCGAGGTAGTGCTACCCTGACCAACAACTGCTCCTTGGACCTCGCCTTTATAAGGAAATCGTCCAAGTACGGGATAATTAAAACTCCCTTTTTTCGAAGGAGTATCATCATTTCTGCCATTACCTTGGTAAACACCCTCGGTGCCGTGGACAGTCCAAACGGCAGCGTCTGGAATTGGTAATGGCAATCCTGTACCACAAATCTGAGGTACTCCTGGTGGAGGATGGTAAATGGGGACATGCAGGTAAGCATCCTTGATGTCCAGAGATACCATGTAATCCCCCACGTCCAGGCTTGCAATAACCGCCCTGAGCGATTCCATCTTGAACTTGATTTTTTTTATGTATGTGTTCAAGGATTTCAAATTTAAAATGGGTCTCACCGAACCGTCCGGTTTCGGTACCACAAACAGTGTGGAATAGTAACCCCGTTCTTGTTGAAGTAGGGGCACCTTGACTATCACCTGCTGGGAATACAGCTTGTGAATTGCCGCTAGCACAGCCTCCCTGCCTGTGGGAGTAATCGGCAAGGCAGATTTGTGGAAACGGCAGGGGGGAGACGCCTCGAATTCCAGCTTGTACCCCTGAGATACTACTTGGAGGATCCAGGGATCCACCTGTGAGCGAGCCCACTGATCGCTGAAATTTTTGAGGCGGCCCCCCACCGTACCTGGCTCCGCCTGTGAAGCCCCACCGTTATGCGGCGGACTTGGTAGAAGCGGGGGAGGACTTTTGTTCCTGGGAACCTGCTGTTTGTTGCAGCCTTTTTCCCCTACCCGCCTTTTCCCCGCCAGTTTTTCTGGGGTCGAAAGGACTGTACCTGATAAAACGGCGCTTTCTTAGGCTGTGAGGGAACATGGGGCAAAAAAGCTGACTTCCCAGCTGTTGCTGTGGAAACTAGGTCTGAGAGACCATCCCCGAATAACTCCTCACCCTTATAAGGAAAAACTTCCATGTGCCTTTTCGAATCTGCATCCCCTGTCCACTGCCGAGACCATAAGCCTCTCCTAGAAGAAATGGACAATGCACTTATCTTAGATGCCAGCCGGCAGATCTCCCTCTGTGCATCTCTCATGTATAAGACTATATGCTCTATGGTTAGCAGAATAGTGTCCCTGTCTAGGGTGTCAATATTTTCCGACAGGGAATCTGACCACGCAGCTACAGCACTGCACATCCATGCCGAAGCAATAGCTGGTCTAAGTATAATGCCTGAGTGTGTATATACAGACTTCAGGATCGCCTCCTGCTTTCTATCAGCAGGCTCCTTCAGGGTGGCCGTATCCGGAGATGGTAGTGCCACTTTTTTGACAAACGTGTGAGCGCTTTATCCACCCTAGGGGGTGTTTCCCAACGTGACCTATCCTCTGGCGGGAAAGGGTACGCCATTAGTAACTTTTTAGAAATTACCAATTTTTTATCGGGGGAAGCCCACGCTTCTTTACACTTCATTTAATTCTTCAGATGGGGGAAAAACTATTGGTAGTTTTTTCTCCCCAAACATAATACCCTTTTTTGTGGTACCTGGGTTTATATCAGAAATGTGTAATACCTCTTTCATTGCCTCAATCATGCAATGAATGGCCATAGTGGACATTAAATTTGACTCTTCATCGTCGACACTGGTATCAGTATCCGTGTCGACATCTGTGTCTGCCATCTGAGGTAGCGGGCGCTTTAGAGCCCCTGATGGCCTTTGAGACGCCTGGGCAGGCACAAGCTGAGAAGCTGGCTGTCCCGCATTTGGCATGTCGTCAAATTTTTTATGTAAGGAGTCTACACTTGCACGTAATTCCTTCCATAAGTCCATCCACTCAGGTGTCTGCCCCGCAGGGGGTGACATCACATTTATCGGCAACTGCTCCGCCTCCACATAATGTTCCTCATCAAACATGTCGACACAGCCGTACCGACACACCGTACACACATAGGGAATGCTCTAACAGAGGACAGGACCCCACAAAGCCCTTTGGGGAGACAGAGAGAGAGTATGCCAGCACACACCAGAGCGCTATATAATACAGGGACTAACTGAATTATATCCCCTATAGCTGCTATAATCTTTATACTGCGCCTAAATTTAGTGCCCCCCCTCTCTTTTTTACCCTTCTGTAGTGCAGACTGCAGGGGAGAGCCAGGGAGCTTCCTTCCAGCGGAGCTGTGAGGGAGAAATGGCGCCAGTGTGCTGAGGGAGATAGCTCCGCCCCTTTTTCGGCAGACTTTTCTCCCGCTTTTTTATGGATTCTGGCAGGGGTAATTATCACATATATAGCCTCTGGGGCTATATATTGTGATTATTTAGCCAGCCAAGGTGTTTTTATTGCTGCTCAGGGCACCCCCCCCTGCGCCCTGCACCCACCAGTGACCGGAGTGTGAGGTGTGCATGAGGAGCAATGGCTACTTTGGCTACCTTGGTGAAGACTGAAGTCTTCTGCCGCTGATTTTCCGGACCTCTTCTTGCTTCTGGCTCTGTAAGGGGGACGGCGGCGCGGTTCCGGGACCGAACATCAAGGACGGGTCCTGCGGTCGATCCCTCTGGAGCTAATGGTGTCCAGTAGCCTAAGAAGCCCAAGCTAGCTGCAAGCAGGTAGGTTCGCTTCTTCTCCCCTTAGTCCCTCGTTGCAGTGAGCCTGTTGCCAGCAGGTCTCACTGTAAAATAAAAAACCTAAAATATACTTTCTTTCTAGGAGCTCAGGAGAGCCCCTAGTGTGCATCCAGCTCGGCCGGGCACAAAAATCTAACTGAGGCTTGGAGGAGGGTCATAGTGGGAGGAGCCAGTGCACACCAGGTAGTCTAAAAGCTTTCTTTTAGTTGTGCCCAGTCTCCTGCGGAGCCGCTATTCCCCATGGTCCTTTCGGAGTTCCCAGCATCCACTAGGACGTCAGAGAAAAACAGTTACAGCTTATACACTACAGACCTAACATTAATAACTAAACAGAATAACATGAAACAAATATAAACAATAGCGAACGATCGTAAACACAAGTACACAGAGTGAGAATGAATGGCATACACAAAAGGTAACAAAGTGGCTACAGAGAACATACCATACGTGGGAATACTCGCATGCGCAACCCGGACCCAGACCTCCGATATCAAGCAGATGATCGTTGATGAGAGAGAGTACTGGCCGGTCAGGGAACAGTGGCCTTTATATACACACCCTACAGTACAATACAATGGTCCCTACAATCTCATTGTCCATTGGACACAGGAATGTGTCTCTGCATTATAACAAAAGGTCATAGGTGGATTCGAACAGGTGGGCTGTGACTATTTCAAACTGCTCAGGTGGGAGGTATCCTCAGGATTCCCACCGCATGGATAATGAACTGCAAATACAGTAAATGTCTGTAAACTACTTTTATACACAACTATACGCAGCAGCGAACAATCTCTTCCTAACCAACACTGGAATGTTTCTAATAAAATACTCTGCAGATTGATACTAAACACCATCGTTCAACCTTTGTCTGACCCTTCGTATCATGCAAAGAGGAATCCCCATGTCCACGAACCATTTACACTATACATACTCGCAGACATTATTAAGGGGAATATTATCTACAAAACACACTATATTGGTTAAATATGTAGCGATCGAGTCGCTCGCTAGACGCTCACAAACTCCGCCGTAAATACACATCTCAATGCGCAGGAGACGTAGGAGCGTCCCCTACGCAACCTGAGGGGATGCGTACGCACGGGGGAGTGGGTGCACGAGCAGCGGGCATGTGCATTGGGGTTAGTACAAGGCATTGTGAATCACAAATATTTTTCGACTTTGACAAGAAATAGATTTACCGGTAGATTTAAAATCTTTTTTTCTCTTACATCCTAGAGGGACTCCGTAAGGACCATGGGGTTTATACCAAAGCATCCAATCGGGCAGGAGAGTGCGTATGACTCTGCAGCACCGACTGAGCAAACGCTAGGTCCTCATCAGCCAGGGTATCAAACTTGTAGAATTTAGCAAAAGTGTTTGACCCCGACCAAGTCGCCGCTCGGCAAAGTTGTAATGCCGAGACACCTCGGGCAGCCACCCAAGAAGAGCTCACCTTCCTAGTGGAATGGGCCTTAACCGAATTTGGAACCGGCAATCCAGCCATAGAGTGAGCCTGCTGAATCGTATTACAGATCCAGCGAGCAATAGTCTGCTTCGAAGCAGGTGCGCCAATCTTATTGGCCACATACAGGACAAACAGGGCCTCTGTTTTCCTAATACTAACCGCCCTGGCTACATAAATCTTTAAGGCCCTGACTACGTCCAGGGATCTGGAATCCTCCAGGTCACTTGTAGCCACAGGCACCACAATAGGTTGATTCACATGGAATGAAAAAACCACCTTAGGCAAAACTTGTGGTCGTGTCCTCAATTCAGCTCGATTCACATGAAAAATCAAGTAGGGGCTTTTGTGTGACAAAGCCGCCAATTCTGATACTCGCCTTGCTGATGCCAAGGCCAACAACATGTCCACCTTCCAAGTAAGAAATTTCAACTCAACCTTGTTTAGCGGTTCAAACCAGTGTGATTTTAGGAACTGCAACACTACGTTGAGATCCCATGGTGGAGGCACAAAAGGGGGCTGGATGTGAAGCACTCCCTTTACAAACGTCTGGACTTCTGAAAGAGAAGCCAATTCCTTCTGAAAGAAAATCGAGAGGGCCGAAATCTGAACCTTAACAGAGCCTAATTTCAGGCCCATATCCACTCCTGTTTGTAGAATGTGGAGAAAATGACCCAGATGAAAATCTTCCGTAGGTGCATTCTTGGTCTCACACCAAGACACATACTTTTGCCAGATACGGTGATAATGTTTTACCGTCACCTCCTTTATTAAAGTAAGGATGACCTCTTCCGGAATCCCCTTTTTTGCTAGGATTCGGGGTTCAACCGCCATGCCGTCAAACGTAACCGCGGTAAGTCTTGAAATAGACAGGGCCCCTGTTGCAACAGGTCTTCCCTCAGCGGAAGAGGCCAGGGATCTCCTGTGAGCATCTCTTGTAGATCTGAGTACCAGGCCCTTCGAGGCCAGTCTGTACTCTTCTTTGTCTTATGATCCTCAACACTTTTGTGATGAGAGGAAGAGGAGGAAACACGTAGACCAATTTGAACACCCACGGTGTTATCAGAGCGTCTACTGCCTGAGGGTCCCGAGACCTGGCACAATACCTCCGAAGTTTTTTTGTTGAGGCGTGACGCCATCATGTCTATTTGAGGAGTTCCCCAAAGACGTATTATGTCTGCAAAGACTTCTTGATGAAGTCCCCACTCTCCTGGATGGAGATCGTGTCTGCTGAGGAAGTCTGCTTCCCAGTTGTCCACTCCCGGAATGAAGACAGCCGACAGAGCGCTCACGTGATTTTCCGCCCAGCGAAGAATCCTGGTGGCTTCCGCCATCGCGACTCTGCTTCTTGTCCCACCTTGGCAGTTCACATGAGCCACTGCTGTGGCATTGTCTGACTGAATCAGAACCGGTAGATTTTGAAGAAGACTCTCCGCTTGTCGAAGGCCGTTGTATATGGCCCTGAGTTCCAACACATTGATGTGTAGACATGACTCCTGGTCTGACCAAAGTCCCTGAAAATGTCTTCCTTGTGTGACTGCTCCCCATCCTCGGAGGCTCGCGTCCGTGGTAACCAGGATCCAATCCTGAATTCCGAATCTGCGACCCTCTAGTAGGTGAGCACTTTGCAACCACCACAGGAGAGACACCCTGGCCCCTGGTGACAGAATAATTTTTCGATGTAAGTGTAGATGAGACCCGGACCACTTGTCCAGAAGGTCCCATTGAAAAGTCTTTGCATGGAACCTTCCGAATGGAATGGCCTCATTGGCCGCCACCATTTTTCCCAGAACTCGAGTGCACTGGTGAACAGATACCCTTTTCGGTTTCAGCAGGTCTCTGACCATGTTCTGGATGTCCTGGGCTTTCTCCATTGGAAGGAAGACCTTCATTTGTTCCGTATCCAGTATCACACCTAGGAACGGTAGTCGAGTTGTCGGAATCAACTGTGACTTCGGTAGATTTAGAATCCAACCGTGTTGCTGGAGCACTCTCAGAGAGAGCGCCACACTGCTCAGCAATTTCTCTCTTGATCTCGCTTTTATTAGGAGATCGTCCAAGTATGGGATAATTGTGACTCCATGCTTGCGCAGGACCACCATCATTTCCGCCATTATCTTGGTGAAAATCCTCGGGGCCGTGGAAAGTCCAAACGGCAACGTCTGAAATTGGTAATGACAATCCTGTACAGCGAATCTCAGGTATTCCTGATGGGGGGCATATATGGGGACATGAAGGTACGCATCCTTTATGTCCAGAGACACCATAAACTCCCCCTCCTCCATGTTGGCTATTATCGCTCTGAGTGATTCCATTTTGAATTTGAATCTTTTTATGTACAGGTTTATGGATTTCAGATTCAAAATAGGTTTGACTGAACCGTCCGGTTTCGGGACCACAAATAGGGTTGAGTAGTAACCTCTTCCCTGCTGGTGCAGGGGAACCTTGATTATCACTTGCTGTATATACAGCGTTTAAATTGCAGCTAACACTACATCCCGTTCCGATGTGGAAGCTGGTAGGGTCGATTTGAAAAATCGGTGCGGGGGCACCTCCTCGAATTCCAGTTTGTAACCCTGGGAAACTATTTCCAACACCCAGGGATTCTGGTCTGATCCCAAATCTCCCTGTCCTGTTTAGGAAGGGGTATGCCATATAAATTCTTTTGGGGATCTGCGGTCTCTTTTCCGGAGTCTCCCAAGCTTTCCCAAAGAAATCATTTAATTCATGAGATGTGGGAAAATTAATAATCTGTTTCTTTCCCTTAAACATGTGTACCCTTGTGTCGGGGACCGAAGGTTCATCCTCAATATGCAAGACATCCCTTATTGCCACAATCATACACTGAATGGTTTTAGTCACCCTAGGGTGCAATTTTACTTCGTCATAGTCAACACTGGAATCAGAATCCGTGTCGGTAGTAGTGTCTTGTGTTAAGGGACGCTTTTGACACCCCGACGGGCCCTGTGAGTCGGTCCAATCCGAGGATTGACCCCGATGTCCCCCCTAATTCAGCCTTATCAAGCCTTTTATATAAAGATGCCACACTTGCATTCAACATATGCCACATGTCCATCCATTTCTGAGTCAGCACAACCGACAGGGACACACCACTCATTTGCTCCACCTCCTCCTTGGAGAAGTCTTCTGCCTCAGACATGTCGACACACACGTACCGACACCCCCCACACACAGGGATTAACCTACAAGGGGACAAAACCCCAACCAGGCCCTTAGGAGAGACAGAGAGAGAGTATGCCAGCACACACCCAGCGCTAAAAAACACTGGAATATATATGACCAGATAGCGCTTTTTATATATATAACCTTAATTCCCACTCACTGCGTCGCCAAAGTGCCCCCTCCTCTCTTTTCCAGCCTGTGAAGTTCAGCAGGGGAGAGATCAGGGAGCCAGCGTATCTCATGCAGTTTCTGTGGAGAAAATGGCGCTGGTTAGTGCCAAAAAATGAGGAAACTTGCTGCCCAGGGCGCCCCCCCCCCCCCCAACCCTCCCCCCCCCCCCCCCCGCGCTCTGCACCCTTCAGTGCCTGCTTGTGTGTGTGTACTGGAAGCAATGTCTTACCTCATGAAGATCTGATGTCTTCTGCCGCCTGATGTCTTCTTTGCCTTCTCATACTCACCCGGCTTCTATCTTCGGCATCTGTGAGGACGGGGGCGCGGCTCCGGGACGAACCCCAGGTGAGACCTGTGTTCCGACTCCCTCTGGAGTTAATGGTGTCCAGTAGCCTAAGAAACAGAGCCAAACCGTAAAGCCAGCCCTGCTTCTCCCTCCTCAGTCCCACGATGCAGGGAGCCTGTTGCCAACAGGACTCCCTGAAAATAAAAAACCTAACAAAATTCTTCAAAACAGAAAACTCTGGAGAGCTCTCTGCATTGTACCCTTTCTCCTCTGGGCACAGAATCTAACTGAGGTCTGGATGAGGGGCATAGAGGGAGGAGCCAGTGCACACCCATAGTCAAAGTTCTTTTAGGTGCCCTATCGCCTGCGGAGCCCGTCTAAACCCTATGGTCCTTACGGAGTCCCCAGCATCCTCTAGGACGTAAGAGAAATAACCCTTGTTCTATAGCTGAGGTGGAACTGGGACAATGACCTGTGTCTGAACCAACTTTTGAATTGCCTGTTGCAGGATTGTACTTGCTTCCCGAGAAGCTGGTAATCCTGATTTGAAAAATTCTGTGAGGTGGGAGTTCTTGAAACTTCAGTCTGTATCCATGGGCAATAAGATCTTTGACCCAGGGATTTAAGCATGATGTTGCCCAGATATGACTGAAATCCTTTAAACGTTCTCCCACCTGCCTGTTCTTCAGGCAGTGTGGTCCACCGTCATGCTGAAGACTTTCAGGAAGCAGAACCTGAGCTCTGTTCTTGAGAACCTGTAGTTGCAGGTTTTCTGGATTTTCCTCGACCACCTCTAAAGGCAGTGGGGGAACCTTTGGATATGTTTTTAAATTTTGCTGCCCGAAAGGACTGCAACGTAGGGGCAGAATATGATTTTCTAGCTGGGGTTGCTGCGGAAAGAAGATGTGTCGACCTACCCGCAGTCGCCTTGAATATCCAGGTATCCAGTTCATCTCCGAACAAGGCCTCACCTGTGAAGGGCAGGCTCTCCACGCTTCTCCTGGAATCCGCAGTCTATTAGCGTAGCCATAAGCCTCTGCGTGCGGACACTGACACGTGCGTTGAGCAGGCCAATTTCCTTCATGGCCTTCACCATAACATTTGCAGAGTCCTGAATGTGATGCAAGAGTAATGTCACTCCTATGCAGAGAATCTATATCATCAATTAGGTTACCTGACCATTTTGCCACCCCAGCAGCTGTGTACAGAGATTTGAGTGTGGTCTCAATTCCGCGGTCAGTCGTATCCTTTAAGGAGGCTGCGCCTGGGACAGGTAAATAATTTTTTACGTGACAATCTAGATACAGAGGTGTCCACTATCGGTGGATTTTCCCATTTCTTCCTATCATCCTGAGGGAAAGGAAATGAGCTGAGCAATCTTTTAGGGATTTTAAACTTTTTCTCTGGATTTACCCAAGTTTCTGCAAAAAGAGAACGTAACTCTTTTGACGCAGGGAAAGTAACCGAGGATCTTTTTTACATTAAAATAAGATTCCTCCTCTTCTACTGTTACTTTTTCTGAGATCTGCAATACATCCCTGATGGCCTCTGTCAGAGCCTGCACCCCTAGAGCGAGAGCCGCCCCCCTTCCCCCCAGATCCACCTCACCGTCCCCTGTATCTGAGGCATCGTCATCAGTGTCAGCCTGCAATATCTGGGCCAGTGTACGCTTCTGTGGATAAATGGGAGAGGTTTGAGGTGCAGGTGTGGGAGCTGACTCTTTATTCATCAGGTTCTCCACAGACTCTCTCATATACTGCGTCTCCTTCTCAGTATGGGATAGTTTATTAGAAATATTAGTAATCATCCCCCTTATGGAGTCCAGCCAAGGCGGTTCAGACCCAGTAGCCTGAGAATGTGCACTGTCCTGAGTACACTGTAGTGATCCCCCTGGGGAGGAAAAACATTCTGCTGTGCAGGAAACACACTCCTTGGACATTGTAATGTGAGGCACACACACACACACACACACACACACACACACACACAGAATATGCAGTAAGCACAATTCCACACAGAGCCCTTTAGAGAGTCACAGAGGAATGAGGACACCAGCCACACAGCGCCCCTTCAGCTAACAAATAACTCACCCAGGCACAGACTAAATACCCTTAGTAGGGTATTAGTAAGGATATAACTGCTGCCCCCCCTCTATAACCTCCTGGTACCGCTGAGGTAGTCTGGAGTTGATATGGAGGGGCAGCGTTTTCTGTGTGAGGTGCAGAGAGAAAATGGCGGTGGTGAGCTGCTGGATCTGCTAATAGTAAAGGCTCCGCCCCCTTAATGGCGCACGGTCTTCCCGCATTTTATACTGGCCTGAGGTACTTTTTATGCTTACACGATGGGTAAGACCCCTGTAAGGCTGTATCTGCCAGTGTCCTGGGTATTGTGACTATCAGCTCGCCCCTCAGCGTGATCACACCTCAGTGTGTACTGAAAGCCTGGAGCCACAGCCCTGCAGCGCTGCGCTCCTACCCATGTGCCGCCATCTGCGCTGGCGACCCACTAGCTGGGACGCAGGTGTTATACTCACCACTCTTCTTACTTCTGGCTCTGTTAGGGGTGTCAGCATGCTGCGGGTCTGTACGCTCGCCGTGGGGATTGCGAGTAGGACCCTCAGGAGCTCAGTGTCCGGTCAGCGGAGTAACGGGACCATTAACGCATCAGGAAGTTGGGCCGTTCTCCCCCCTAAGTGCCACGAAGCAGACATGCTGGTGACACCCAGCCTGCCTGCAAAATAATAAACAGAAAAACTCCTCAGGAGCTCTCCTATCTGTGACCAGCTCCTCCGGGCACATTTTCTAAACGGAGTCTGGTAGGAGGGGCATAGAGGGAGGAGCCAGCCCACACTATTAATTTCTTAAAGTGCCCTTGGTTCCTAGTGGACCCGTCTATACCCCATGGTACTAAATGGAAACCCAGCATCCTCTAGGACGTAAGAGAAATGAATGCTGTACTGCAGCGTCTTCCAAAGGGACTTTAGGTCTGCTACAGCCTGCTGCAGTTGTTGTGTCTTTTGATTATTACCAGCGAGCTGGGATGACATTTCCGCCACCATGGTTTTTATGACGCCTGAAGAGACCAGTAACCAACTGGACTGGTAACACACAGTGACATGATGTGAGGGGGAGAGCAGGAGTGTAATAGGGGCTGATGTCTCCTGATGTATGAGATACACCAGAGAGTGTGGGGAGGAGACTGGTCAGATCTCTGGGCTGGTAACACACAGTGACATGATGTGAGGGGGAGAGCAGGAGTATAATAGGGACTGATATCTCCTGATGTATGAGATACACCAGAGAGTGTGAGGAGGAGACTGGTCAGATCTCTGGTCTGGTAACACACAGTGACATGATGTGAGGGGAGAGCAGGAGTATAATAGGGGCTGATGGCTCCTGATGTATGAGATACACCAGAGAGTGTGGGGAGGAGACTGGTCAGATCTCTGGGCTGGTAACACAGTGACATGATGTGAGGGGGAGAGCAGGCGTATAATAGGGGCTGATGGCTCCTGATGTATGAGATACACCAGAGAGTGTGGGGAGGAGACTGGTCAGATCTCTGGGCTGGTAACACAGTGACATGATGTGAGGGGGAGAGCAGGAGTATAATAGAGGTGATGGCTACTGATGTATGAGATACACCAGAGAGTGTGGGGAGGAGACTGGTCAGATCTCTGGGCTGGTAATATAGTGACATAATGTGAGGGGAGAGCAGGAGTATAATAGGGACTGATATCTCCTGATGTATGAGATACACCAGAGAGTGTGAGGAGGAGACTGGTCAGATCTCTGGTCTGGTAACACACAGTGACATGATGTGAGGGGAGAGCAGGAGTATAATAGGGACTGATGGCTCCTGATGTATGAGATACACCAGAGAGTGTGGGGAGGAGACTGGTCAGATCTCTGGGCTGGTAACACACAGTAACAAGATATGAGGAGGAGAGCAGGCGTATAATAGGGGCTGATGGCTCCTGATGTATGAGATACACCAGAGAGTGTGGGGAGGAGACTGGTCAGATCTCTGGGCTGGTAACACAGTGACATGATGTGAGGGGGAGAGCAGGAGTATAATAGAGGTGATGGCTACTGATGTATGAGATACACCAGAGAGTGTGGGGAGGAGACTGGTCAGATCTCTGGGCTGGTAACACACAGTGACATGATGTGAGGGGGAGAGCAGGAGTATAATAGGGACTGATGGCTCCTGATGTATGAGATACACCAGAGAGTGTGGGGAGGAGACTGGTCAGATCTCTGGGCTGGTAACACACAGTAACAAGATATGAGGAGGAGAGCAGGCGTATAATAGGGGCTGATGGCTCCTGATGTATGAGATACACCAGAGAGTGTGGGGAGGAGACTGGTCAGATCTCTGGGCTGGTAACACAGTGACATGATGTGAGGGGGAGAGCAGGAGTATAATAGAGGTGATGGCTACTGATGTATGAGATACACCAGAGAGTGTGGGGAGGAGACTGGTCAGATCTCTGGGCTGGTAACACACAGTGACATGATGTGAGGGGGAGAGCAGGAGTATAATAGGGGCTGATGGCTCCTGATGTATGAGATACACCAGAGAGTGTGGGGAGGAGACTGGTCAGATCTCTGGGCTGGTAACACAGTGACATGATGTGAGGGGGAGAGCAGGAGTATAATAGGGGCTGATGGCTCCTGATGTATGAGATACACCAGAGTGTGGGGAGGAGACTGGTCAGATCTCTGGGCTGGTAACACAGTGACATGATGTGAGGGGGAGAGCAGGAGTATAATAGAGGTGATGGCTCCTGATGTAGGAGATACACCAGAGAGTGTGTGGAGGAGACTGGTCAGATCTCTGGGCTGGTAACACAGTGACATGATGTGAGGGGGAGAGCAGGAGTATAATAGGGGCTGATGTCTCCTGATGTATGAGATACACCAGAGTGTGGGGAGGAGACTGGTCAGATCTCTGGGCTGGTAACACAGTGACATGATGTGAGAGAGAGAGCAGGAGTATAATAGGGGGCTGATGGCTCCTGATGTATGAGATACACCAGAGAGTGTGGGGAGTAGACTGGTCAGATCTCTGGACTGGTAACACACAGTGACATGATGTGAGGGGGAGAGCAGGAGTATAATAGGGGCTGATGGCTCCTGATGTATGAGATACACCAGAGAGTGAGGGGAGGAGGCTGGTCAGATCTCTGGGCTGGTAACACACAGTGACATGATGTGACGGGGAGAGCAGGAGTATAATAGGGACTGATGGCTCCTGATGTATGAGATACACCAGAGAGTGTGTGGAGGAGACTGGTCAGATCTCTGGGCTGGTAACACAGTGACATGATGTGAGGGGGAGAGCAGGAGTATAATAGAGGTGATGGCTCCTGATGTAGGAGATACACCAGAGAGTGTGTGGAGGAGACTGGTCAGATCTCTGGGCTGGTAACACAGTGACATGATGTGAGGGGGAGAGCAGGAGTATAATAGGGGCTGATGTCTCCTGATGTATGAGATACACCAGAGAGTGTGGGGAGGAGACTGGTCAGATCTCTGGGCTGGTAACACAGTGACATGATGTGAGGGGGAGAGCAGGAGTATAATAGGGGCTGATGGCTCCTGATGTATGAGATACACCAGAGAGTGTGTGGAGGAGACTGGTCAGATCTCTGGGCTGGTAACACAGTGACATGATGTGAGGGGAGAGCAGGAGTATAATAGGGGCTGATGGCTCCTGATGTATGAGATACACCAGAGAGTGTGGGGAGGAGACTGGTCAGATCTCTAGGCTGGTAACACACAGTGACATGATGTGAGGGGAGAGCAGGAGTATAATAGGGGCTGATGGCTCCTGATGTATGAGATACACCAGAGAGTGTGGGGAGGAGACTGGTCAGATCTCTGGGCTGGTAACACAGTGACATGATGTGAGGGGGAGAGCAGGAGTATAATAGGGGCTGATGGCTCCTGATGTATGAGATACACCAGAGTGTGTGGGGAGGAGACTGGTCAGATCTCTGGGCTGATAACACACAGTGACATGATGTGAGGGGGAGAGCAGCAGTATAATAGGGGCTGATGGCTCCTGATGTATGAGATACACCAGAGAGGGTGGGGAGGAGACTGGTCAGATCTCTGGGCTGGTAACACACAGTGACATGATGTGAGGGGGAGAGCAGGAGTATAATAGGGGCTGATGGCTCCTGATGTACGAGATACACCAGAGTGTGTGGGGAGGAGACTGGTCAGATCTCTGGGCTGGTAACACACAGTGACATGATGTGAGGGGGAGAGCAGGAGTATAATAGGGGCTGATGGCTCCTGACTCCCCTACTGGGCAAATACATATCCCTCATTAGTCTGTACTGACAGAAGAGGGTGTAGGATAAGAGATTGTTGTAGTGACTGAGCAAGGAGAATATGTGATTCTTTTCTGTAATAAGTGTTTATTACTCACCTGTGCTGATATCTGTAGGGATCTCCTCCTCCTTACACTGCTGATCACCCCTCACATACGTCTCTTCTTCTCCTTCTGTATCTTCTGCCTTCATATCAGTCACATACGTCTCTTCTTCTCCTTCTGTATCTTCTGCCTTCATATTAGTCACATACGTCTCTTCTTCTCCCTCTATATCTTCTGCCTTTATATCAGTCACATACGTCTCTTCTTCTCCCTCTATATCTTCTGCCTTTATATCAGTCACATACGTCTCTTCTTCTCCCTCTATATCTTCTGCCTTTATATCAGTCACATACGTCTCTTCTTCTCCCTCTATATCTTCTGCCTTCATATCTCTCACATCCGTCTCTTCTTCTCCCTCTATATCTTCTGCCTGTATATCAGTCACATATGTCTCTTCTTCTCCCTCTATATCTTCTGCCTTTATATCAGTCACATACGTCTCTTCTTCTCTCCTTTTATCTTCTGCCTTTATACGAGAAAGACGTTCTACCTAAGTAACCCAAAAAATACAATGGCATTTGCATTCTGTTTGATTAAATTGAGGTGAAACATTATAATATCAGTGTATAAGACACACACAGCTTCTCTACAGATCATATAGTGACAGTCACTTTGGTATATTGGGCAGACCCTAAATCCCACCTACCTGATCCTCCTGTGGGATCCTGTGATTCTCCTCTGTACAATCCTGGGAATACAGAGGACGGGGACATCTCTCTGGGGTATCTCTGTTATTGGGCCCATCTGTAGGAGACACACAGTGACTGAGTACAGTATATATATGTGATTATCAGATGATGTGTCTATATAGCGGGCCCCCATACCTGCTCTCCCCTGTACAATACATGACAGTCTCCTCTTACTCAGTGATGTGAGGGGCCGGTGATTCTCCATCATCACGTCCTTGTACAGACCCCTGTGTTCCTCTTTATACTCCCCCTCCTGCATGGAGACATAGACAGTGACATCCTGACACCTTATAGTAACCTGACACACACAGTGATACAGTCATCACCCAGACACGTCCCCTGGTGTTACTGTATAATGTCCAATTCCCAGCAGTCACCTCTCCAGTCATCACCCAGACACATCCCCTGGTGTTACTGTATAATGTCCCATTCCCAGCAGTCACCTCTCCAGTCATCACCCAGACACATCCCCTGGTGTTACTGTATAATGTCCCATTCCCAGCAGTCACCTCTCCAGTCATCACCCAGACACATCCCCCGGTGTTACTGTACTCCCAAGTCTCCTCAGACCCCAGTCATGTCCCTGTATTATTACTATAGATATAAGTGATGTTATTGTGACACTTCCAGATCCCCTCACCTCCCCAGTCATGTCCCTGTATTATTACTGTAGTACTCTAGTGAGTACACTATGAGGGGGCAAATCAATTAATGAATGTGTAAATCTATAATGTAATAGAGATGCTGCCAACTGATGTATACCATATATGTGATAATAACTTGGATCTTTCTAGTGATCCAATAATGTATAGTGTTTATGCATGTTATTATTCTGTGCCTGCTGAAGGTGAGGGGACTCTAGGAAACGTGCAGTGCGCGGTGGAGATCATGGAGAAGCTTCCAGAGGTCCCGTGTGCTGAGAGAGGTGGCTGGGCGCGTGTAGCGGCGGTTTTGTTGGTGGGGTGACTAAGGGGAGAGAAAAAGGCTGGCGGCTGAGACGAGGGAGCTTACAGGAAGGCGGTTCCCTGCGAGTGAGAGAGCCCCTGTGGGGGAAAGGAATTGGATGTATCCCGCTGCGGATGAGAAGCGCTGTGTTAATTTCCCCTGGTGGACGCCGAGCAGGGACGTCCCGGTGCCTGGTTGTCACGGAGAGTGCTGGGAGGCGGAGCGCTGGCGGGGCAGGCTAGTACATGGGAGGAGACCGCAGTGCGGGCAGCAGCTACCAGGAGTCCAGCAGTAGCAGACAGTGTCCCCCCCGAGGCAGAGCTGTGTCCCTCATCCCATCCAACCCGCGGGAAGAGCCCGGTTGCTGGAGGAGGCGGAGTCGGAGGGAGGTCCAGACCGGGCACACTATCATTGTAAGTGCAGGATGCCCCCATATAAATCCTGCTAATCTGCATACTCCCCTATCATCCTTTAACTATTAAAGTACCAGCCGCCAGCACAGTAGCACAGGGCCCAGCAACATCGGTGGATCTGAGGAGTATAAATATCACCTCTAGAGATTCCATATCCATTAGAGCACAGGTTCTCAAACTCGGTCCTCAGGACCCCACACAGTGCATGTTTTGCAGGTCTCCTCACAGAATCACAAGTGAAATAATTAGCTCCACCTGTCGACCTTTTAAAATGTGTGAGTAATTAATACACCTGTGCACTTGCTGGGTTACCTGCAAAACATGCACTGTGTGGGGTCCTGAGGACCGAGTTTAAGAACCACTGTATTAGATAATGACCAGCCGGGTAGCAGTCATAGAGTGCGGTGGTGTATAATGATGAAAGCAGCTCGGAGAGGGCGCAGGGTCACCTAAACTTGGAAATGGTACACTAGGGAGACTAAGCACCCCTCACCTATCAGAGACAGGTGCCAATAACCGGGACGTCTGTATGTTGTGGAGCCACCCCCACGGATCTACAGTGGGGCTATGCTTATACTGGGACATGCAACACAGATCATCACCCCACTATATGTAACGAGTAGACCACGGGTGTCAGGGATTCCAGGGTGGAGAGCTCTACGTACTACCTTCCTGTTTCAGGTTGTCTAGGAGCGCTACAATTAGATCTTCCATGGAAACCATGCTATTCATTGCCATGAAGTAGGGATTGCTCAACAATCGTGAGGACAATTACTCCAAGTGGATACCCATATAACCCAGAGTACTTCTTATACACAGACATGAAAGGGCCCCAACCGTGCACGATTATAGTAAGAGAACCCGGGTGGTTCATCAAACGCAGCCCCACAACTTTCTTGTGGAATCATATTTTTTGTATTGCATGCATCTACTTATGTATAGGTGGGGTATATTATTATGTATAGGTGGGGTATATTATTATGTATAGGTGGGATATATTATTATGTATAGGTGGGGTATATTATTAGAACGTTTCATGGTTTGAGTATTATATGATATAACTGTATAAGGTGGCCTATAACTTCTTGCATATTAAAACCAGTATACTTACGGATGGAACTGTCTCCTTATCTGTGGAAGAGCCTGAAATCACAAAGGAAAGGGACGATAGGTAAATGTGCATAGTCCTATCTGGTTACATCACATACTAATGTTATAGGCGACCACTACAGGGGTAGATTTATTTCCTAAGCGATTAGAGTATTGGGCTCTGAATAGCTTGGGTGGAGGCACATTGCACATATACACTGTACCCCCGGGTAAAAAAGGGGTTACATTACTATAGATATGTGATGTCACTGTGACACTCCCAGATCCCCTAACCTCACCAGTCATGTCCCTGTATTATTACTATAGATATAAGTGATGTCTCTGTGACACTCTCAGTTTCCCTCACCTCACCAGTCATGTCCCTGTATTATTACTATAGATATAAGTAATGTCACTGTGACTCTCCCAGATCCCCTCACCTCCCCAGTCATGTCCCTGTATTATTACTATAGATATAAGTGATGTCACTGTGACACTCCCAGTTCCCCTCACCTCTCCAGTCATGTCCCTGTACACTCCCAGGTGTGTGATATACATTTGCTTCATACCTGAGCAATATTTTCAATCCCCAAAATTACATATAATAAAATTAATAATAATAACGACACTAAAGGCTGCACCCCAGTATAAAAATAATAACAGATGTCTTTAAAAGCAGGACACCTCAGGCCATTCCTCCTGTATTGTAAGACATCACCAACACTCCCAATGTCTAATAATAATACCTGGACACCACAAGCCGCTGTCCCTGTACAATAATAGCCGTACACAAAAACCTGCTCCCCCTGTATAACACAAATAGCAACAGGACACCACAGGCCGCTCCCTCTGTATAATAATAACAACAACAACAGGAAACCACAGACTGCTCCCTCTGTATAATAATAATAATAATAATAATAACAGGACACCACAGGCCACTCCCTCTGTATAATAATAACAACAGGACACCACAGGCCGCTCCCTCTGTATAATAATAATAATAATAATAATAATAATAATAATAACAGGACACCACAGGCCACTCCCTCTGTATAATAATAACAACAGGATACCACAGGCCGCTCCCTCTGTATAATAATAATAACAGGACACCACAGGCTGCTCCCCCTGTATATTAATAATAATGACAGGACACCACAGGCTGCTCCCCCTGTATAGTAATAATAAAAGGACACCAAAGGCTGCTCCCCCTGTATAGTAATAATAACAGGACACTACAGGCTGCTCCCCCTGTATAGTAATAATAACAGGACACCACAGGCTGCTCCCCTGTATAATAATAATAACAGAACACCACAGGCTGCTCCCCCTGTATAGTAATAATAACAGGACACCACAGGCTGCTCCCCTGTATAATAATAATAACAGGACACTACAGGCTGCTCCCCCTGTATAGTAAGACGCCATTACCTGATCTCCACGGACACTGCGAGGCTGCAACAGTCGACGAAAACTCACTTCCTGTATGTGGAACGCACAGTACGGAAGTAAGGTGGACCGCACAGACAGGAAGTAGGGTATGATTGGCACAGGCCGCTTACTGGTTGCTGGCCCCTCCCCTCCTTCACCCCGCCTACAGCCCCGCCCTCTGTAACGATTATTACTATACATGTCATCAGTGTAAGAGGCCGGCGGCCATTTTCTTGTAGACCAGTCTGGCGGCAGCAATAGGTTCCCTGGCCGTGTAGTGACGTCAGGAGCGGCGGCCATTTTCCCCTGGTCTGAGCTCCGCCTTCCTTCTATCATTCCCACAAGGCAGCAGGAGCAGAGAGCAGCCATTGCTGTGTCTGGCAGCAGGTAATGATATTATTATTATTATTCTATAGGCTGAGCAGCTCTGGTGTCAGGTTCTGTACTACAGGGGGAGCAGCCTCTGGTGCCTTGTTATAGTGCAGCTGGAGCAGCCTCTGGTGCTGCATTATCCCTGTACAGGTGGCTGACACTCTAGTGTCCTATTACCGTAATACAAGTGGCGCAGACCCCGCCGTTACCGTAATACAGGTGGCGCAGACTCCGTCGTTACCGTAATACCGGTGGCGCAGAGCCCACCGTTACCGTAATACAGGTGGCGCAGACCCCGCCGTTACCGTAATACAGGTGGCGCAGACTCCGCCGTTACCGTAATACCGGTGGCGCAGAGCCCACCGTTACCGTAATACAGGTGGCGCAGACCCCGCCGTTACCGTAATACAGGTGGCGCAGAGCCCGCCGTTACCGTAATACTGGTGGAGCATACCCCACCCTTACCGTAATACAGGTGGCGCAGACCCCGCCGTTACCGTTATTCTATACATATAATGGCATTGTACTATACAGGGGAGCGCTATGTGTTGTCCTACTCTACAGGGGGAGTGAACTGTGTTGCCCTTCTATACATGGGGAGGTGCCTGTGGTGTCGTGTTAGTATTATTATATAGGGTGAGCGGCATGTAATGTCTTTCTATACAGAAGGAACAGCCTGCGTTGTCATAATATACAGGGGTAGCATCCTGTGTTGTCATAGTATACAGGGGGAGCGGCCTATGTTGTCATAGTATACAGGGAGAGCGACCTGTGCTATCATAGTATACAGGAGGAGCGGCCTATGTTGTCATAATATACAGGGGTAGCTTCCTGTGTTGTCATAATATACAGAGGGAGCGGCCTGTGTTGTTATAATATACAGGGATAGCATCCTGTGTTGTCATAATATACAGAAGGAACAGCCTGCGTTGTCATAATATACAGGGGTAGCATCCTGTGTTGTCATAGTATACAGGGGGAGCGGCCTATGTTGTCATAGTATACAGGGAGAGCGACCTGTGCTATCATAGTATACAGGAGGAGCGGCCTGTGTTGTTATAATATACAGGGATAGCATCCTGTGTTGCTATAATATACAGGGGGAGCATCCTGTGCTATCATAATATACAGGGGTAGCATCCTGTGTTGTCATAGTATACAAGGGGAGCAGCCTGTGTTGTCATAATATACAGAAGGAGCGACCTGTGTTGTCATAATATACAAGGGTAGCATCCTGTGTTGTCATAATATACAGGGGTAGCATCCTGTGCCATCATAATATACAGGGGTAGCATCCTGTGTTGTCATAGTATACAAGGGGAGCAGCCTGTGTTGTCATAATATACAGAAGGAGCGGCCTGTGTTGTCATAATATACAGGGGTAGCATCCTGTGTTGTCATAATATACAGAAGGAGCGGCCTGTGTTGTCATAATATACAGGGGTAGCATCCTGTGTTGTCATAATATACAGGGGGAGTGGCCTGTGTTGTCATAATATACAGGGGTAGCATCCTGTGTTGTCATAATATACAGGGGGAGTGGCCTGTGTTGTCATAATATACAGGGGTAGCATCCTGTGTTGTCATAATATACAGAGGAAGTGGACTGTGTTGTCATAATACACAGGGGTAGCATCCTGTGTTGTCATAGTATACAGGGGGAGTGGACTGTGTTGTCATAATAGACGGGAGGAGCAGCCTGTGGCATCCTACTCTACAGGGGGAGCGGCCTGTGTTATAATATTCCTTTCTTTCCTCACACTCAGTGCTTGACCCATTCCAGTCTGGCTTCTGTCCTCCCCACTCCAGTGAACTGCCCTTACAAAGGTCTGCAATGACCTCCATGCTGCTAAATCCTACTCTCTACTTATTCTTCTTGATCTCTCTGCTGCTTTTGACACTGTGGACCACTCACTCCTACTGCAAATCCTTCACTCCATTGTTCTGTGTGATACTGCCCTCTCTTCCTATCTGTCTGGCCGTTACTTCTCTGTCTCCTCTCATGACTCCACCTCCCCCCACTTCCACTAACTGTAGATGTCCCCCAAGGTTCTGTCCTTGGACCTCTTCTTTTCTCTCTCTATACGTCCTCACTAGGTAAGCTCATTCAATATTTTGATTTCTAATATCATCTCTATGCTGATGACACTCAAATCTATCTTTCCTGTCTCCGGACCTCTCTCTTGCTCTCCTCACTCGAATCTCCAACTGTCTCACTGCTGTCTCTGTTTGGATGTCCCAGCGCTTTATTACACCTAACATGTCTAAGACCGAGCTGATCATCTTCCCTCCCTCCCGCATAACCTCACCTCCCACAATGTCATTATCTACTGATGGCACTACTATCTTCTGTAGCCGCCAAGTGCGCTGTCTTGGTGTAATCCTTCCCTCCTCCCTCTCCTGTACTCTCCTCCTGACTGGCAGCCCTAACACATACATATCTCCACTCCAATCTACCCTCAATGCTGCTGCCTGGCTCATCTTCCTCACCAAATGTACTACGTCCACCTCCCCTCTCCTACAAGCCCTTCACTGGCTCCTGTTAAAGCTGATTAACTTACAGGACGAAAAAGCAACACCTTATTTCAATAAAGTTCCAGCCGCTGCGGCCGCTGAATATAATCCTTAACCTCTGTACTGTTTACGCACCTTACGTACACAAGCTAGCACCGTGTATGCACTATGCGTACTCATGCCGAACGGGCGTAATAAATACACACTTTGTGTACACAAGCCTACATGGTGTGAGCACAATGCAGCAGCCCGAGTGGCTGAGATACACTTTAAACCTTTAGCAGGAAAGGAACACGACACCAATTGTATTTAAAATATGTTGGGGTCCGACCCACCAACGGTTATTTACTAGCAGGGGGTTACAACAATAATACAATACAATAAGAGAAGAGGCTACAATCAATGGTACATACGTTTGTTCGCGAGCGCCACCCGGTCCTCAATCAATCAAGATAGATGACCTTCAGAGAATGTGTGTGGCCGGCCAGGCAGCTGGGTTTTTATACATTTGTCCAAAACATGATACAATGGAAACTGTAATCTCTTCACCTATAGGTCACTGGGATGGTCATTTACAGTACAGGAGGGGTCATAGGTCGGTTTGAATAGGTGGGCGATGCCTGGTCCGGGTGCAGTTACAGTTGTTCTCCAGTGGGTTCCCGCCGAATATCATGTGTACAGTAAGATATTAATATTCTGTTCCTGCGCATAATTATGCGCAGGAGCGTGCTACCTTCTGCAAACTGCTATCGGAATATTGCTCTTAATATACCTTACAGCTGGATACCAAACACCACATCCTAATCTAATTCTGTCCTCTCATATCCTGTAAAGTCGAATCCCTTGTTGTTTTACCTTTTACATAAATGAAACTCGCTGGTGGGGTGCATGTGGGCTATGTGTAAATTCTGTGCTATGTGACTTAAATATAGAATATGTCTTTGAGGCTTTTCCATGCGAATGCATATGCTACCATAAATACTCATACCACGCGCTAACACGCACGATCGCGGGAGCGATCATACGCAGCTTGCGAGTATGCGCACGCACAGTGGAACAAGTACCCGCACGGAGGCCATCTGTGTGAAGTTTGTAATATATTCGACTTCGACACTCCCCTTCCCCTTCAGAATCCAATTCAAACTTCTCACACTCACTTACAAAGCCCTCACCCACTCCTCTCCCATTTACATCTCTGACCTTATCTCTCTTTACACCACCACCCGTCCTCTTCGCTCTGCTAATGCACGCCGCCTCTCCAGCCAAATGATTACCTCCTCCCACTCCTACCTACAAGATTTGTCACGTGCTGCTCCCTTTCTCTGGAATTCTCTACCTCTCCCCATCCCACTCTCCACCTTCCTGCAAAACTTCAATTGAGCTCTCAAGACCCACTTCCTCACCAACCCCAGCCAACTATCCTCCTAACCCTCTTGTCCACGCTCACAGTCTACCACTTCTATGTCACCATGGTCTGTTAGCCCTTCACCTTTTAGATTGTAAGCTCGCAAGAGCAGGGCCTTCTCCATCATGTGCCTTGCCTTCTCTTACTTAGTGTTCACGCTAGGCTGTTTTAGCAGGGCGCCGCGCCCTGCCCGGTTTTTTTTTTTTAAGGGCAAAATCCGCCCTGACATTTCTGTGGCGCCCTGCTAGAACAGCCGCCCGCTTCCTGCCCTCCCAGTTTGTAGAGATGCCATGCGCATGCACGCGGCATCCATTCACGCTGTGAGAGAGCTTGGGGGAAGCCCAGCACCTCCATAGGTGCTGCAAACAGCGACGCCGCCAGCCGCTAATGCCCCGTTTTAACGTCTGTGGGTTGACCCGCCCACTTTTATTACGTGAAATGACCACGCCCTCTATTTTGCATGGCCACACCCCTTTTTCAGCACACACGCTTGTGCTTCTCACAGTCCGGCGCCCTGCCCAAATCCTAGAGTGAACACTATTACTTACACTATCTTATACTCCATACTCCCTTTGATGGCACCTAACCCCTGGTTTTCTGTATAAACCTTGTATTTGTCCCATATTGTCTAACACTGTGTTTTCTGCTCATTTGTTTATGTACTGTGTAAGGGGCGCTGCAGATCCCTTATGGCACCATATAAATAAAGGATAATACTAAATTGTTTTCTTTAACTGATACAATTCACCATTGTTGTTTCTTCTAAATACTTTGTATCCATTTATTTTTGAAACATTAGCATGCAAGATTTACAGTATGATCGTATCATTACAGTGACATGACTGGGGAGGTGAGGGGATCTGGGAGTATCACTGTGATGTCACTTGTATCTATAGTAATAATAAAGGGACATGACTGGGGAGGTGAGGGGATCTGGGAGTGTCACAGTGACATCACTAATATCTATAGTAATAATACAGGGACATGACTGGGGAGGTGAGGGGATCTGGAAGCATCATAGTGACATCACTTATATCTATCATAATAATAAAGGAACATGACTGGGGAGGTGAGGGGATCTGGGAGCTTCACTGTGACATCACTTATATTTATAGTATTAATACAGGGACATGACTGGGGAGGTGAGGTTATCTGGGAGCATCACAGTGATGTCATTTATATCTATAGTAATAATACAGGGCGATGACTCGGAAGGTGAGGGGATCTGGGAGCATCACAGTGACGTCACTTATATCTCTAGTAGTAATTCAGGGACATGACTGGGCAGGTGAGGGGTTCTGGGAGCATCATAGTGACGTCACTTATATCTATAGTAATAATACAGGGACATGACTGGGGAGGTGAAGGGATCTGGGGGTGTCACAGTGACTACAAAGTGGGTAGTTCCGCAACAGGTTGAAACATAAGACTATAACCTTTGATGGATATTAGTCTCTAACCGACTATATTACCAATTTACACATGGTGTGTTGATTTCAAATGTCGGTGGTGTTCCCAGAGTCAGTAAAATGCATAGCAAACAGGAAAAATAAAAAAGAACAAGCCCACTTGAGGTGAAACGGTCCATTTGGTCCACGTGGGTATTGGGACTGCGCAGCCCATACCAACTCCAGGGGTTCCCCGGTCCAGTAAGCGCCCATTTGGGCTTTTTTGATTGTACTCTATATGATTACTTTTAAGTGTCGTTTTCAAAGTTGCTGATTTAATATTTGAGTAATTAGTAGATACTGAGAAGTCGTACAATGTGAATGTTTCTATTTGGGTATGATTAGTATCTCACAGGTTACCATTCACTCTCTGGTATAACAGACATGTAATACAACAGCTGATCATCACATACTCCAGGACAAAGGTCCACCTATAATCTTATTATTATCACTTAACCCTTGCTGGTAAACAGCAATTCAGCTGTAAGAAATAAGTGTTTTCTTCTTCTGCACTCGGACGATTAGTTTTTTGAGTGATATACCAGAATGTCTCTGCAGCAGTATAAGCCTCTGTTTTCAGTAAATATATCGGCCTCTCAATTATAGGAGCTGTCTCATTTATCAACCAGGTGCATCCATGGTGCAGATTTTCAACATACAGGGGTATATTTACTAAAATTCGTAATTTTCAGAATGAGGTTAAAGTTCAAACACGAATTACATCGAGTGTGTTAAACTGCAACTTTTTGAATTTTTTTAGACTAATTTACTAAGCTGTCGTATTTTACATTTTCGTGTTTTCCGATGTCGATGTCATTCGTATTTTTTGGCAGTGTTTTACGGGAGTGAATAGTAAAACACTGCCGACATTAAAACAATGAAACTCGGACGGATCTGTGAGATCCGTGCAGGGTTTCATTGTGCATCTTTAAAAAAATAAAAAATAGTTTAAAGTCGGAAAAAAAATGCGTGGGGTCCCCCCTCCTAAGCAAAACCAGCCTCGGCTCTTTGAGCCGGTCCTGGTTGAAAAAATATGAGGAAAAAAATGACTGGGGTTCCCCCATATTTAATCAACCAGCAACGGGCTCTGCGCCTGGTCCTGATGCAAAAAATACGGGGGACAAAAAGCGTAGGGGTCCCCCGTATTTTTTGAACCAGCACCGGGCTCCACTAGCCAGGTACATAATGCCAGAGCCGGGGGACGCTTTTATTGTGGTCCTGGCGGCCCTGGCATTACATCCCCAACTAGTCACCCCTGGCCGGGGTACCCTGGAGGAGTGGAAACCCCTTAAATCAAGGGGTCCCCCCCTCCAGCCACCCAAGGGCTAGGGGTGAAGCCCAAGGCTGTCCCCCCCCATCCAAGGGTGGCGGATGGGGGGCTGATAGCTAAGTGTCAAAATTCAGAATATTGTTTTTAGTAGCAGTACTACAAGTCCCAGCAAGTCCCCCTGCAAGCTGGTAGTTGGAGAACCACAAGTACTAGCATGCGGTGGAAAACCCGGGCCCGCTGGTACCTGTAGTACTACTACTAAAAAAATACCCAACAAAAAACAGGACACACACACCGTGACAGTAAAAGTTTATTACATACATGCACACCTCTATACATACATACTTACGTCGTGGCACTCTCCTGATTGGCTGTGTGCTCCTGTAGTGTCAGTGAGCGGCACACGGCAGAGATACAATGTAGCGCCTATGCGCTCCATTGTATCCAATGGTGGGAACTTTGCGGTCAGCAGTGAGGTTACTCGGGGTCAGTTTCTTTATATGATTCTTGAATTTAATTTATGTCACAATTTGGTCATTTTGTTGCCAATAAGACTGTGTAACCCTGGATTGCCAACCTCACGCATATCTTTACCCGTAAAACTTGGCTAGCTGCATTATCATCTTTCATTTTCTCTAATCTTCTTTCTTCTCTTTTCTTTATTCTAAGCGTGCTCTCTCATCCGGTTGGACAGCAGAAGCTCTTGTTTCCTGCTTGGTAAGAGTACTCACTCATTCAGCAAAGATTACTGCCATACTCCATAGGACAAGCCCAATCTTTTCCGATCTTGGAAGCCAATCTCCGGTAGGCCTGGTCAGTAATTGATGGGGAGACCTGCAATGAATACTAGGTGCAGTAAACCTATATGCTGAACAGCAGAAGGAAACTACCCACCTACCATCTATTTTCCATCTAATTTTCACTGTCTACCTGGACACTCTATGTGAGACCTTCTTGATAAAAATACGAGGGGTATGTGATATGGATCCGTTTTAGGTATCATGAACCCCCACAACAAAGGGGATACCCCATACTAATAGCCCCCCTTCTGCAAGGGGCATTGAGAGATACGGGCTTTGTAACCAATGTCTTTTTGATGCTCACACCTCAATAGTGTTCATTCTAGCACCCTGCACCTTCCTGTGCAGTTCCTCTTTGCTGCCTGAGGTGTCGCTCTCTGCTCTGGTGCTTCTCAGCACACACAGGCCTGTATCACAGCACTGACTAACAGATCAGAGTATGCTGAGAAGCACCACAGCAGAGAGCGACACCCCAGGCAGGAAAGAGGAACTGCATTGATTTTGAAAGGTGCAGGGTGCTAGAATGAACACTACCTCAAGGAGGTACTAATCCTTTGAATTAAAAAACCTTATGCTAACACCACTGTCTCAACGTAGAGCAGCAGGTGTTTAAGTACCCATAGAGACAACACTTTTACTCACTGAGATCTATGACTTGTACCGTTGAGAGTGATAATAGTAAGGAATTATTTGCAACTATACAGACCGCTGAACGATGAACCCTGTGGGGATAATTAATCTGTCTTGTGATGCTGAGTATAGACAGTGACATTCAAGTAATTATTTATTAAGTCAAATATTTTCACCTAGGCAGTTATTCATTATCAAGTGCAACTCCATCTATGGGGTGCCAATTATGCAAAATAAACTGTTAATTTGCATATATACATAAAATAACGCTTTGAAGTTGTGTGCTACTTAATATTATTTTAATATTGAATTAAAAGTTACGTTTTATTGTTTGACTACAATCATAAGAGTGCCCCAACATAGAGTCTTTCTTTTTTCTTTTTCCTTTTTGGTGTCACAGTGACATCACATATATCTATAGTAATAATACATTTACATGACTGGGTGACTGGGAGGTGAGGGGGTCTGGAAGCATCACAGTGACATCACTTATATCTATAATAATAATAATAATAATACATAGACATGACTAAGGAGGTGAGGGGATCTAGAAGTGTCACTGTGACGTCACTTATATCTATAGTAATATTACAGGGACATGACTGGGGAGGTGAGGGGATCTGGGAGCTTCACAGTGACATCACTTATATCTATAATAATAATAATAATAATACATAGACATGACTAAGGAGGTGAGGGAGTCTGGGAGCGACACAGTGACATCGCTTATATATAGTAATAATACAGGAACTGGTAGCATCACTGTGACATCACTTATATCTATAGTAATAATACAGGATCATGACTGGGGAGGTGAGGTGATCTGGGAGCGTCACAGTGACATCACATATATCTAAAGTAATAATATAGAGACATGATTGGGGAGGTGAGGGGATCTGGGAGCGTCACAGTGACGTCACTTTTATCTAAGGTAATAATACAGGAACATGACTGGGAAGGTGATCTGGGAGTATTTACAATGATATTGATGTTTCCCTCATTTTGCAGGATTACACAGTAGTGAAGAAGACATCCAGCAGCCGTCCCTGTGTATCAGGAGGACTGAGCAGGACCCAGAGCCCCATCACGGTGCCTTCACCTCACTCACTGATACATGAGAGACACAATGACCAAAAGAGCTTGGAACTCACCAACAAGATCATTTAGCTTCTGACTGGAGAGGTGACTGCTGGGAATGGGTCATTATACAGTAACACGGGGGGATGTGTCTGGGTGATGACTGGAGAGGTGACTGCTGGGAATGGGACATTATACAGTAACACCAGGGGATGTGTCTGGGTGATGACTGGAGAGGTGACTGCTGGGAATGGGGCATTATACAGTAACACCAGGGGACGTGTCTGGGTGATGACTGGAGAGTTGACTGCTGGGAATGGGACATTATACAGTAACACCAGGGGATGTGTTCTAAAATATCATGTCTGCTTCTGAGGGTAACGGTTCTGGGGCTGAACACACTGCTGGTGTTGCTGAAGCCACAGGGCCATATGAGGAGAATATAGCAGCTGTGGGCTCTGGTTCTGGGGGCTCCTTGCCCCCCAGTGGGACTGTGGCAACGGAGGCACATACTGACCCACCGTGGGCCGCTTTTTCCACGCTTCTGCATATGCTAGTTCATAAACTAACTCCCCCTAGGGGACCCCCAATGCTGGTACAATCGTATGTGGTCCCTGCAGCTAACCCGCCGTGGGCGGACGATTTATCTGCTCATTTAAAGAAGTTGAACCAGTCCTTGACTACTAAAAAGTCTGACCAACGCTCGCCTAAGTCCAAGAGGTCCTCTAAGCGAGCGCTTATCTCCTCACAATCCACTGCTGTCACTGACACCTCGTCTGATGAAGACGGCACATATAGTGACCCCTCAGGTTCTGACTCAGATATGGCTATCCCCTCGCGCCAGAGCTGTCTAAAAATTGGGAAACACCTCCTCCAGTGGACTCACATGTGGCTAGGATGGGGGTTTCCTTAGCTCTACCTGTCACTACCGTCACGTCTCTAAAAGAGCCTACGGATAAACGTGTGGAGGGTTGTCTGAAAGCAATTTACACCCTCACGGATGCTGCACAAAGGCCCACTATTGCAGTTACATGGGCTGCAGAGGCTATTGAAGCATGGGCCTTGGAATTAGAAGCTGAAATCTCTTCTGACCATGCTAGACAATGTTATATATTGTCACAGCTTCTTGATATATTAAAGAGGCGGCTTCTGATGCCGGTGTTCTGGCAGCCATGGCTTCTACTACGTCAGTCCTGGCTCGCCGACTATTGTGGCTGAGATCCTGGTCTGTGGATCTGGATTCTAGAAAAACCCTGGAGGTACTCCCTTTCAAGGGAGATATTCTGTTTGGGGAGGACTTAAATAAGATAGTGGCGGACTTGGCTACTACCAAAACTGCCTGTCTGCCTAATACCGCTCCTTCTGTGTCGAAGGCTAAAGGTACGTCCTTTCGCCCCTTTCGTCCTTCAGGTAAAGCAAAAGGTCAGGCGTACCATAAGCAGGCCCGCACTTCCAAACCTGGTAAGCCGAAGCCCAAAAGAGCCTGGGCTGCCCGTCAGCCAGTCACCAAGACCGATAAGCCTGCCGCATGACGGGGCGGGCCTCCCCCTGGGGATCCCAGGGTGGGGGGCCGGCTTCTGGGGTATACCCAGGAATGGTTGAAGACCACTTCAGATGCCTGGGTACGGGAAGTCGTCACTCGGGGTTACACCATAGCCTTCAAATACCGACCCCCTCATCGATTTTTCCAGACAGGCGTCCGTTTGGACCAGACAAAGGCAAAAACTCTACACTTGGTGGTACAGACCCTCCTGGATACAGGAGTCGTAGTATAGGTGCCTCTTGCTCAGAGGGGCCGGGGGTACTATTCTCTGCTGTTTCTAGTCCCGAAACAGAATGGGTCCTCCCGGCCCATTCTCAACCTCAAGGCATTGAACAGGTTTGTGAAGGTTTCCAATTTCCGTATGGAAACCCTTCACTCTATAGTTCTGGCCTTGGAACCTGGGGACTACATGGTCTCCCTGGACATACAGGATGCTTACCTGCATATTCCTATAGCAGTGTCACATCAACAATACCTGAGGTTCGCTATTGGCAACCTCCATACCAGTTTCGGGCGTTACCTTTTGGTTTAACAACGGCTCCGCGAGTCTTCACCAAAGTCATGGCGGTGATGACGGTGGTACTCCGCCGTCAAGGGGTCAGGATACTGCCGTATCTGGACGACTTGTTAATCCTGGCAAATTCCCCAGATCTTCTCCTACGTCATCTGGATATGCCGGTCCGGTTTCTACAAGCCCACGGGTGGCTCATCAACTGGAAGAAATCCTCCCTGGTCCCTGCTCAGAGCATGATGCACCTGGGAGCGTTATTGGACAGTCACAACCAGAGGTTTTTCTTGTCTCAGGAGAAAGTCCTGAAGCTTCAGGACAGGATTTGTTGCTTCCTTTCTCGTCCGAAAGTGTCGATACATTCGGCAAGGCGGGTGCTGAACCTAATGGTATCCGCATTTGACATGGTGGAGTATGCTCAATTCCATTCTCGCCCCAACCAGAGGCTGATTCTAGCCAAGTGGGACGGCCTGCCTCACCAGATCAGATCTCAAATGATCTTATTGACTCTGGAGGTCCGTCTGTCGCTACACTGGTGGCTCCGGGACCTACAATTGTGCAGGGGTCGTCCCTTCTGGATATCCAACTGGGTCCTGTTGACGACAGATGCCAGTCTAAGAGGTTGGAGCATGGTGCTGGAGCAACACTCCCTTCAGGGTCGGTGGACCAAGGAGGAATCTCTCCTCTCGATCAACATTCTGGAATTGCAGGTGGTCTTCAATGCGTTGAACCTGGCCCAGCATTTAATTCAGAACCATCCTGTTCAAGTACAGTCGGACAATGCCACCACGGTGGCTTACATAAATCATCAAGGCGGCACTCAAAGCCGTTTGGCAATGAAGGAAGTCTCACGGATTCTACGTTGGGCGGAACCCCATTTACCGGCCATATCGGCAATCTTCTTTCCGGGAGTCCTGAATTGGGAAGTGGACTTTCTCAGTCGTCAGGACGTGCATGCCGGCGAGTGGGGCCTCCATCCAGAAGTGTTTCAACTCCTCGTGGAAAAGTGGGGTCTTCCAGACATGGATCTGATGGCGTCTCAACACTATCACAAGGTTCCGGTCTTCGGAGCAAGGACATGGGATCCTCAAGCAGCATTCCTGGATGCGCCTGCGGTGCCGTGGAGGTTTCGGCTGCCATATGTGTTCCCTCCGGTGTCACTCCTGCCCAGGGTAATTCGGAAGTTCAAGCAAGAAAAAGGAAATCTGCTTCTCATAGCTCAGGCGTGGCCCAGACAGCACTGGTTCTCAGACCTTCAGGGTCTATCGTCAGAGCGTCCTATTCTACTTCCACAACGCCCAGACCTCCTTGTTCAGGGCCCCTGTGTCTACCAGGACCTAGCCCGGCTGTCTTTGACGGCGTGGCTCTTGAAGCTTCCGTCTTGAGGGCTAAGGGTTTTTCTGAAGAGGTTATTAAAACTATGTTGCGGGCCCGGAAACCAGCTTCTGCTCGGATTTACCATAGGGTCTGGCATTCCTACTTTGGTTCGCATCTAACAATTATGACGCTTCCAAGTTTAGTACAGCCAAGCTTTTGGCTTTTTTTGCAGCAAGGCCTAGAGTTTTGGCCTGCGTCTGGCCTCCCTAAAGGTTCATATTTCTGCCTTCTCGGTGTGGTTTCAGAGAAAAATTGTGACTTTGCCTGATGTTCATACTTTCACTCAGGGTGTGTTGTGTATCCAACCTTCCTATGTCCCGCCTGTGGCTCCTTGGGACTTGTCAGTGGTTTTGGAGGCGTTGCAGGAGCCTCCATTTGAACCTCTTGGTTCAGCTGACCTTAAGTGGCTTTCCCTTAAGGTGGTGTTCTTGCTGGATATTGCCTCTGCTAGAAGAGTGTCGGATTTGGTTGCCTTGTCTTGTAGTTCCCCATATCTGATTTTTCACCGTGACAGGACGGTTCTTAGGATTCGTCCCGGATATTTACCTAAGGTGGTTTCTTCGTTCCACCTTAATCAGGAGATTGAAGTTCCGGCCTTTGTGTCTCCTGATTTGTCTCCCAAAGAGTGGTCTTTGGATGTGGTACGGGCTCTCCGTATCTATGTAAAGAGAACTGCTTCTGTTAGGAAATCTGATTCTCTCTTTATTCTGTTTGTATTTCACAAATGGGGCTGGCCTGCTCACAAGCAGACTTTGGCCAGATGGATTAGAATGGTGATTGCACATGCTTATGTGAGGGCTGGTCTGTCAGCTCCTGCTCACATTACTGCCCATTCTACTCGGTCTGTTGGACCTTCTTGGGCGGCCCGCCGTGGTGCGACCCTTGTACAATTGTGCATGGCGGCTACGTGGTCCTTAGTGAACATGTTCATTAGGTTCTATGCCTTCGATACCACCGCTTTCTAGGATGCTTCCTTTGGACGCCGGGTTCTTGTGCCCGCTACTGTGAGTCCCCTCCCATTTAGGACATCCCCAATGTCTATCCTTGTGGAGCCCAGTGTACCACGCATCAGAAAACGAGTTTTATGGTAAGAACTCACCTTTGTTAAAACTCTTTCTGCGAGGTACACTGGGCTCCACAAGGCGCCCACCCTGACGCACTGAGCTTCTTTGGGTTGGTATGGCATTAGCCGCTGACACTTCTCCTGTTGGGAGAGTGTGTTTGTTGCAATTGGCAGTTGTCGTCTCTTTTACTTGCTACTACATTGGGCTGGTAACAAAACTGAGCTCCTGTGCACGGGGGCGGGGTGATATAGGAGGCGGCGCTATGCATTTTGGGAAGAAGGTCAAAGCTTTTGAGCCTGTTGGTGCTTCAGATCAAGATCCTACTCTACACCCCAATGTCTATCCTTGTGGAGCCCAGTGTACCTCTCAGAAAGAGTTTTAACAAAGGTAAGTTCTTACCATAAAACTCGTTTTTCATTCACAAGATCTGCTAGGAGAGGGCAATTATCAGCCCATTTCCTGGTCACAGAAGGTAGGGGATCATTATTCAGTCCTACATAGTAAGTGCATTTTTCCCTTTAAAATACATGTGACCACAGCTTACATATAAATACATGTAAACATGCAATCCTACAGCTGTGCACAGAGCACTACATATAACATGGTAAAACACATCATTAAACATATTTTTAAGCAGTCCGCGCCCGCCGCTCTAAGTACATTTCAAATACGGTGCCTAGCACCAGTTGTCCTTAAAATGGCGCTGGGCACTTAAGGTTTAACCCCTTATGTGCCGTGGCCGCCATTAACCATGTGGCCCCCAGGGTCTCCGGCCACACTTACCTTTTGTTTATTCTTTCTTCGAGGTCGATAGGGTCCACAGGTTGCCCACCCTGACACACCTGGCTTCTGTGGGTGACTCTTCGTAGTCACCGGTTCCCTACTCTTATCAGAGAGTGTGTGTTCTTGTGTGTGCCACAATCTCCCTTCTCTCCTGTCCTGCTCCTGCCTTGGGCTTGTTGGCAAAACTGAGCATGCCTGAGTATGGAGGTGTGGTATAGGGGGGAAGGACCAATGCTTCTTGAGATACCAGAAACGTAACTGCTTGTTGCCCAGGTCCTTCACCACCTGCATCCCCCATGGTAATCCCTGTGGACCCTATGGACCTCAAAGAGAGTAAACAAAGGTAAGTATTACCATAACTCTCCTTTTTCTGTAGCTTACTTGTTGGTTCTCGGCCACATGAAGGCAAACCGAGAACTGAGCTCACTACCGGAGATCACCGGTCCGATCTTTGTATCAGTCCTGGATGTCGCCAATGGTATTCTGCGCATGCATGCACAATGCACCATGGGAGGTCGCTGGCTTCAGGGGACCATACCGTAGATAGGACCCAGAACCGCTTCATAGTTCCCAATTTCTAAAGCAGAGTAATGGGACCTGTATGTAACATCTGTATACATTAAAGGATGAAGAAATACAAAATTGGTCCGTAAGGTCTGGCATTGCTAGTATAGAGACCTCATAGGTAGAGATTTGCTTCATAATTCATGAGGAAACCAATGATTATGGGGATTCTGTACGGATGTCCTGGAGAAGGTATCCAGACCATCCCTGTGTACAGAGTGGGGATCATGTAAAGAGGGAAAGAATTCCTGTTGGTGGTTTCTTTGAGCACCTTGTATTTTCAGGTCTACAGCATCAGCTAGAGTGGCTACTGGAAGGGCCTGGCTATAGGGCCTTGTGCTAGGGGAAGGACCTGGCTATAGGCCTCTGGGCTAGGGGAAGGGACTGGCTATAGGCGTCTGGGCTAGGGGAAGGGACTGGCTATAGGCCTCTGGGCTAGGGAAATTAACTGGATATAGGCCCCTGGGCTAGGGGAATGGCCTGGCTATAGGCCTCTGGGCTAGGGGAAGGGACTGGCTATAGGCCTCTGGGCTAGGGGAAGGGCCTGGCTATAGGTGTCTGGGCTAGGGGAAGGGCCTGGCTATAGGCCTCTGGGCTAGGGGAAGGGCCTGGCTATAGGTGTCTGGGCTAGGGGAAGGGCCTGGCTATAGGCCTCTGGGCTAGGGGAAGGGCCTGGCTATAGGCCTCTGGGCTAGGGAAATTAACTGGATATAGGCCCCTGGGCTAGGGGAATGGCCTGGCTATAGGCCTCTGGGCTAGGGGAAGGGCCTGGCTATAGGCCTCTGGGCTAGGGGAAGGGACTGGCTATAGGCCTCTGGGCTAGGGGAAGGGACTGGCTATAGGCCTCTGGGCTAGGGGAAGGGCCTGGCTATAGGCCCCTGGGCTAGGGAAATTAACTGGATATAGGCCCCTGGGCTAGGGGAATGGCCTGGCTATAGGCCTCTGGGCTAGGGGAAGGGCCTGGCTATAGGCCCTTGGGCTAGGGGAAGGGCCTGGCTATAGGCCTCTGGGCTAGGGGAAGGGCCTGGCTATAGGCCCTTGGGCTAGGGGAAGGGCCTGGCTATAGGCGTCTGGGCTAGGGGAAGGGCCTGGCTATAGGCACCTGGGCTAGGGAAACAACCTGGATATAGGCACCTGGGCAGCAGATGCTTGGTCAAATAAAATACCTGGCGAATACCCGTTTATAGGGGCCCTGTCTTCTGGAGACAAATTAGGTGATACTAATCTTCTCTGGCAAAAGTGACGGTGTAATTATTCTCATTCTCCATCACGTCAGCATTCTAAAGACTTAAGAAACTATAGGTCAGTAAGACAATATAGTACGAACTATAGGTCAGTAAGACAATACAGAAGGAAGCTATAGGTCAGTAAGACAATACAGTAAGAAACTATAGGTGAGTAAGAAAATACAGTAAGCAACTATATGTCAGTAAGACAATACAGTAAGCAACTATAGGTCAGTAAGACAATACAGTAGGAAATTATAGGTCAGTAAGACAATATAGTTGGAACTATAGGTCAGTAAGACAATACAGAAGGAAACTATAGGTTAGTAAGACAATACAGTAAGCAACTATATGTCAGTAAGACAATACAGTATGCAACTATAGGTCAGTAAGACTACAGTAGGAAACTATAGGTCAGTAAGACGATACAGTAAGCAACTATAGGTCAGTAAGACAATACAGTAGGAAACAATCTAATAAACCCAATATTTGGAAATAAATGAGAGCGCAATTGCAATTAAAAATATAGTAAATACTTTAATACATGCACAACATATATTAGACAAAATTAAAAACAAAGTTATTCTAAAAGGTTATTCTAAAAAGTCAAATTGATTATTGGTGCTTGACACCCCCCCAGAGGGTTCCACAACCTGTAACCGATCCGGTAATTGCCTGTAAATCAATCACTGTCTCAAATGTTGGTAGCTTTTTCTACTATGTTTGAATAGAGTTCCACAGAATGATGGTTTTTTAGAAGTAAATCTGATGCTCACCGCTGCTGGAGTTCAATAGCAATAAACTTCCCAATATCTGGTGCAGCGGAGGGAGAAGGAGCATCCACCTCTCTGGATCCAAATGCCGTATGAAGAGAGGAAAGAGTGGCTGTCACAGTGTCCCTGTCAGCCCGTGCTCCGTACTCCACAATTATCTACAACAATCTGTGAGCGATGCATGTATTAAAGTATTTACTATATTTTTAATTGCAATTGCACTCTCATTTATTTCCAAATATTGTCTTTAATTAGGTGATAATCCAAATCACCTGTTGGGAGCAGCAAATACAATTATTTATTTACAAGTGTTCAATTAGACTTAAGGGAAACTTGCGCCTGATAAACAAGTGTTATTGTTTATTATTGTTTTTTATAATCTAATAAACCCTTTCACATGAGTTCTAACACTGCACAACTGCACAGTACGGTGACAATTGCATGAGAAAATTAAACATTTGCACTAAAACCTTTGGCGAATTATCACTTTTTGCGGATAATTGGATAGTGTTAGGATCTCCTGTTCTGTGCTGCCACGTCACCATGGCAACCGGGAGGCAAGTGTTAGCGAAGTAACCTGAGCGCAGCTGATACTCCGGTCCGGGTTTTTACTGTGCAGTGGTTACAGGCTCTGTGCACGGCAGGGAATCCGGCGCTGGTTTTGTGCTCACAGTCTGTGAGGTCTGAGTGGCGCGTGGACAGCACCTGCTATATAAACCATCCTCTCAGGCTAGGCAAATGCTGCTGAATCTTTGTTTGTTAGTCAGTTCCAGAGAGTTAGCTAGTACTGTGTAGCTTTGTATTTGTTGTTGCTTACTGCGAATAGGCCTTTAGATTCGGTACTTCATTCTGCCAATCCAGACCTAGCAGTAAGACTGGAGTCAGTTGTTTAACCTGCTGGGGTTCTTTTGCTATTCTGTGAACCCAGCAGGTTTGCGGCTGTACTCTCAGACCTGCTTCCTTAATCCTCCCTCACTGTGCAGGGCGTCCAGGTGTCAGTTTAGTGGCAGTAAGCTGAACCTGTGCCCTGCAAGTGGGGGTTAGGATTGTGGATACTCTCCTTGTGTCTATATTTCTATCTCTGACCAAGGAGTTTATTCCCACACCCGTTGGTAATTTTCTGTTGCTCTTAGCAACATCATTTCGGGTGCTCCACATGTTAAATCACTACATCTCGCTTCATTGTCCGCTCTATTCCATCTGAGCATTCCTGACACTAGGGAGACACCCAGTTCCTGAGCCTTTGGGCTTCTCCGTTCACTTTGTGTTTATTAGTTATTCCATCACCTCCTGTGTATGTTATGTTATACTGTCTGTGAGTTCGTTTGCTTCGCATCCCTCTCTGTTCATACACCGGTATACTCCTGTTAGCACTGGTGTGCGTAACATATTCAGCAGCCCTACTCCTGTTGAAATTTTGTGAGCATACCCCTCAAAATACTTTGCAATAGGTGGTCGATCAGGTGCAGGTCCTGACTCGACAATTTAATGAGATGTCCATTAAAATGAACACCCCGCAGGCGGAGCTCCCGCAGCAACAGCGGCAAGTTCAGGGGTTAAGGAGCCGAAAGTAAATTTCCTGGATTGTTTTTCTGGAGATCGCTCGCAGTTCTTCTGTTTCAAGGAGAGCTGTAAGCTATATTTCAGGCTTAGGCCCCAGTCTTCTGGGTCGGAGATTCAGCGGGTGGGCATGGTGATTTCCTTGCTACAAGGAGACCCACAGGTCTGGGCATATGGGTTGCAGCCTGACTGTCCGTCGCTTAAAAGTGTTGATGCTTTTTTTACGGCACTGGACATTTTGTATGATGACCCTGACAAGATGGCTTCAGCCGAGGCTCAGATTACGGTCCTTAAGCAAGGGCGACGGCCAGCTGAGGTTTGTAGTACGGAGTTTCGGAGGTTGGCTCATGATACCCAGTGGAATGACCCAGCCCTGAGAAACCAGTACCGAAGGGGCCTTTCTGACCAGATAAAGGACCAACTGGTACAATATCCCTCGCCTGATAGCTTGGATCAGCTCATGCAGTTATCCATCCGGGTGGATAGACGGCTGAGAGAGCATAGGCTTGAAAGGGAGACGTCAGTTTCCTTTTTTCCCAAGGGAACCTCAGACTCTGAGGAATATTCCGAGGAGCCTATGCAGATTGGGGCGTGAGAAGACGCGGAGGAGACAGCAGGGTTTGTGTTTGTACTGTGGGAATAAAGGTCATGTTGTAGTATCATGCCCAGAAAAGCCGGAAAACTTCAGGGCCTGAGGGTGATGGGAAATATCCTGTCAGGCCAGAAGTCAGAATTTCCCAAAAGACTTTTCTCATTCCGGTGACTTTGGAGATCCTCGGTCAAACTGTCAAGACTGAGGCCTTTGTTGACAGTGGGGCCGATGGGGTTTTCATGGACCGTCAATTCGCCCTGGAACACTCTGTTCCCTCAGTACCTTTGGCATCAGAGATTGAGATCTGTGGGTTAAACGGGGAACCATTATCCCAGGGTAAAATTACCTCCTGCACCAGCCAAATTCCTTTGTTTATTGGAGCCACACACTCTGAAAAATTGTCTTTCTATGTGACTGTCTGTTCTTTTGCCCCATTGGTTTTGGGGTTACCCTGGTTAAGGGCCCATAACCCTCAATTTGACTGGGTCTCTGGGGAGATTCTTAGTTGGGGTAGTGATTGTTTCAGGAGTTGCTCGAGCCTTCCAGTCAGGCTCTCGCAGCTAAGATTGCCAGGATGTTATGCAGATTTTGCGGATGTGTTCTCCAAAAAAGTTGCGGAGGTACTACCTCCCCATCGCCCCTATGACTGTGCCATTGCTTTATTGCCGGATGCTAAGCTTCCCAAGAGCAGGTTGTACTCCCTGTCACGTCCTGAGACTCAGGCTATGGCAGAGTAATTTCAGGAGAACCTGGTTAAGGGATTTATCAGACCCTCACAGTCCCCAGTTGGGTCGGGGTTCTTCTTTGTGGGTAAAAAGGACGGTTCATTGCGACCCTGCATCGACTTCAGGGAATTGAACCGTATTACGATTAAAAACTCGTACCCACTGCCTCTCATTTCGGTTTTGTTTGACCAGCTTCGTACTGCCACCATTTTTTCTAAGATTGACCTATGCGGTGCTTACAATCTAATCCGAATAAGAGAGGGGGATGAATGGAAGACTGCCTTTAATACCCACTCAGGGCATTATGAATATTTGGTGATGCCTTTTGGGCTCTCTAATGCCCCGGCAGTCTTCCAGGAATTCATGAACGATGTGCTCAGGGAATATTTGGATAGATTCTTAGTTGCTTATCTAGATGACATCCTAATCTTCTCCCATTCCCTGGAGGAACATTGGAAGCATGTACGCTTAGTCCTCCAGAAACTCAGAGACCACCAGCTTGGGGCGAAGCTGGAGAAGTGCGAATTTGAAGTCCAGCAAATCGCATTTCTAGGGTATATTATCTCCTCAGAAGGTTTCCAAATGGAGGGTTCTAAGGTATAGGCAGTCCTGGATTGGGTCAGCCCACTAGTTTGAAGGCGCTTCAGCGTTTTCTGGGCTTTGCGAATTTTTATAGATGGTTTATCGCTGGATTTTCGTCTATACTGGCCCCCTTGGTGGCACTCACTAAGAAAGGGGCGTATGTTGCTCACTGGTCTTGTGAGGCCAAAGCGGCCTTTGCCCGTCTCAAAAGGGCATTTCTCTCGGCCAAGGTGCTGCGACACCCAGATCCAGAGCGTCCTTTTGTGGTGGAAGTGGATGCCTCTGAGATAGGTATTGGGGCAGTGCTCTCTCAGATGGGGGTGTCTGATAATCACCTTCATCCCTGTGCTTACTTTTCCCGTAAATTTTCGTCTGCCGAGATGAATTATGATGTGGGTAACCGGGAATTGTTGGCTATAAAGGAGGCACTCGGGGAGTGGAGACACTGACTTGAGGGGGCTAAGTTTATGGTCTCAATTCTCACCGACCATAAGAATCTGGCATATTTAGAGTCAGCGAAGCGGCTCAATGCCAGGCAGGCACGATGGGCTTTGTTTTTTGCTTGCTTTAATTTTTTTATAACATATCGCCCTGGGTCAAAAAACATCAAGGCTGATGCGCTCTCGCAGAGTTTTGCTCCAGTCCAAGAGACCACCGAGGAGCCATTGCCCATTGTGTCTCCATCATGTATTAAAGTGGGTATTACCCAGGACCTCTTGTCATTAGTCCTTAGAGCACAGGAGCAGGCTCCTCCAGACCTTCCGGTAGGTCTCTTGTTTGTGCCTCCTAGGTTAAGACAGCGAGTGTTCCTGGAATTCCATGCCAAGAGGTCGGCAGGGCATCCGGGTATTGCCAGAACTCGGGAGTTGCTGTCTAGGGCGGTGTGGTGGCCCTCGGTGGCTAGGGATGTGGATCAGTGGGTTCGGGCATGTGACGTTTGTGCCCGAAATAAAACTCCTAGAGGGGTTCCTGTCGGCCCATTACATCCACTCTCTATTCCATCTAAGCCATGGACCCACATTTCCATGGATTTTGTGGTGGACTTGCCCAAATCCTCGGGGATGACAGCCATTTGGGTTGTTGCTGACAGGTTTTCGAAGATGGCGCATTTCGTTCTACTGGTTGGGTTGCCATCGGCCAGACGCCTGTCTGAGTTATTTATGCAGCATGTTGTGCGCCTCCACGGGTTGCCACTTGATGTGGTCTCTGACCGTGGATCCCAGTTTGTGGCCAAATTCTGGAGGGCATTTTGTTCTGATCTCCAGATTTCTGTGAGCTTGTCGTCAGGCTACCATCCACCGTCTAATGGGCAGGCTGAGAGGGTGAACCAGTCCTTGGAGCAGTTCCTCAGATGTTATGTCTCCAAGTGTCATACTGACTGGGTTGCTCATCTGTCCATGGCGGAGTTTGCCTATAACAACGCGGCTCACTCTGCTACAGGGATCTCTCCCTTCCTTTGTGTGTGGGCATCATCCTAAGGCCAATTCTTTTGACCCCCTGGATTCCACGCCTGGTGGTTCCTCTGTGGTTTCGGCCCTTAGGGTTATTTGGAGGAAAGTGAAGAAAGCCCTTGTGTCTGTGTCATTAGTGACCAAAAGGGTTTTTTGATAAGCGGAGAAGACCCTGGAGCTTCAAATTAGGAGACTTCGTCCACGAAGAATTTGAAGTTAAGACAGCCATCTCGTAAGTTAGGCCCCCGGTTCATCGGCCCTTATAAGATCACCAGGGTTATCAATCCGGTGGCATTTCAGTTAGATCTGCCCCGTTCATTGGGTATCAATAAAACATTTCATTGTTCCCTTTTAAAACTGGCGGTTAGTAATCCTTCTTCCAGTGGAAGACCTTCTCCTCTTCTGATACGGGGTCAGAGGGAGTTTGTGGTTGAAAGGGTTCTTGACTCCAAGATGGTTCGGGGTCGGCTGTCATTTTTGGTGCACTGGAAGGGGTATGGCCCGGAGGAGCGGTCGTGGGTGCGCAGTTGTGATCTTCATGCCCCCAGACTGATACGCTCTTTCTTCTCGCAGTTCCCCGATAAACCTGGTGGTAGGTGTTCTTTGACCCCTCGTCAGAGGGGGGTACTGTTAGGATCTCCTGCTCTGTGCTGCCACGTCGCCATGGCAACCGGGAGGCAAGTGTTAGCGAAGTAACCTGAGCGCACCTGATACTCTGGTCCGGGTTTTTACTGTGTAGTGGTTACAGGCTCTGTGCACGGCAGGGAATCCGGCGCTGGTTTTGTGCTCACAGTCTGTGAGGTCTCAGTGGGGCGTGGACAGCACCTGCTATATAAACCATCCTCTCAGGCTAGGCAAATGCTGCTGAATCTTTGTTTGTTAGTCAGTTCCAGAGAGTTAGCTAGTACTGTGTGACTTTGTATTTACTTGTTGCTTACTGCGAATAGGCCTTGGGATTCGGTATTTCATTCTGCCAATCCGGACCTAACAGTAAGACTGGAGTCAGTTGTTTAACCTGCTGGGGTTCTCTTGCTATTCTGTGAACCTAGCAGGTTTGCGGCTGTACTCTCAGACCTGCTTGCTTAATCCTCCCTCACTGTGCAGGGCGTCCAGGTGTCAGCTTAGTGGCAGTAAGCTGAACCTGTGCCCTGCAAGTGGGGGTTAGGATTGTGGATACTCTCATTGTGTCTATATTTCTATCTCTGACCAAGGAGTTTATTCCCACACCCGTTGGTAACCCTTTGGGGTTTTTTCTGTTGCTCTTAGCAACATCATTTCGGGTGCTCCACATGTTAAATCACTACATCTCGCTTCATTGTCCGCTCTATTCCATCTGAGCATTCCTGACACTAGGGAGACACCCAGTTCCTGAGCCTTTGGGCTTCTCCATTCACTTTGTGTTTATTAGTTATTCCATCACCTCCTGTGTATGTTATGTTATACTGTCTGTGAGTTCGTTTGCTTCGCATCCCTCTCTGTTCATACACCGGTATACTCCTGTTAGCACTGGTGTGCGTAACAGATAGGGAGTTTTTATGATCAACTGAATTCCCCCCATGAAGTGTTTATACATATAACGTTACATTGCGATTACAGCTGGAGCAAACTCTGCCACAATAGAATATAACGTGTAATTTAGCCAGCCCTGGTATGAATAAGATTTATTGAGTGTAATTTATTACTGAACAGGATTACCAACACTGAATCAATTAACACCCAATATAATATACATGCTGATTTCTAACAACAAACACACTTGGATTTTTTTTTATTACTTTATTCACCTCTTTATATACTTATCTTTCTGTTTAATGTATCACTGATTTATCTTACATACTTTACTGTACTAAATAAAGGTTATATATTATTTATTAGTGCGCAAACAGCAGAACACTTTCTCTTTGGTGTTTTATTATAGCAATGTCCATGTCACCTCTAGTAATTCCACATGAGCGTCCATGTCACCTCTAGTAATTCCACATGAGCGTCCATGTCACCACTAGTAATCCCACATGAGCGCTCATGTCACCTCTAGTAATCCCACATGAGCGCCCATGTCACCTCTAGTAATCCCACATGAGCATCCATGTCACCTCTAGTAATCCCACATGAGCATCCGTGTCACCTCTAGTAATCCCACACGAGCATCCGTGTCACCTCTAGTAATCCCACATGAGCATCCGTGTCACCTCTAGTAATCCCACACGAGCGTCCATGTCACCTCTAGTAATTCCACATGAAAGTCCGTGTCACCTCTAGTAATCCCACATGAGCATCCGTGTCACCTCTAGTAATCCCACATGAGCGTCCATGTCACCTCTAGTAATCCCACATGAGCGTCCATTTCACCTCTAGTAATCCCACATCAGCGTCCATGTCACCTCTAGTAATCCCACATGAGCGTCCATGTCACCTCTAGTAATCCCACATGAGCTTTCAGCGTTGATCAAGCTCCAGTCCAAGCATTTTAGTCTTTTTTTTTTTTTAAACATTAAAGCAAACCCAGCACTAAAGTACGAGTTACAGTGTTATCAATTGTACCCTATGACATCCTGGGTCTTGTCTACTCATTTTATAATCATTTGCCAATTTGAGTTTCCATAATGTATTTTATTTCCAGCAGATGGACACACAAGCAGGAATATCTCAGAAGGACATCTAATGTTATCCCCGGATTGTGACATAAAAGATAATGACAGAATACAGGATTCTCCAGGAGATAACCCCTTTACCCCAATTATACATCCAGCTCTATCAGCTGGTCCCTCTGATCCTGGGAAATGTTCTTCTGATCACTCTGATGTTGGTACATCTATTACAGCTCTGACAGTAGATTCAGTGTTTACCTGTTCAATAGATTCCAAATGTTTTACGCAGCCCACAAAGCTTATTACCCATCAGCCTGCTAAGACAGGTGAGAGGCAATTTCCATGTTCTGAGTGTGAGAAATGTTTTACATGCAAATCAGCTCTTGTTTCACATCAGAGAAGTCACACAGGTGAGAAGCCATTTCCATGTTCTGAGTGTGGCAAATTTTTTACACGGAAATCAAATCTTGTTACACATCAGAGAAGTCACACAGGTGAGAAGCCATTTCCATGTTCTGAGTGTGAGGAATGTTTTACATGCAAATCAGCTCTTGTTTCACATCAGAGAAGTCACACAGGTGAGAAGCCATTTCCATGTTCTGAGTGTGGCAAATTTTTTACACGGAAATCAAATCTTGTTACACATCAGAGAAGTCACACAGGTGAGAAGCCATTTCCATGTTCTGAGTGTGAGGAATGTTTTACACTGAAATCAAATCTTGTTAAACATCAGAGAAGTCACACAGGTGAGAGGCCATTTGCATGCTCAGAGTGTGGGAAATGTTTTTTAAATAAATCAAATCTTGTTGCGCATCAGAGAACTCACACAGGTGAGAGGCCATTTGCATGCTCAGAGTGTGGGAAATGTTTTTCAAGTAAATCACATCTTGTTAGACATCAGAGAACTCACACAGTTGAGATGCCATTTGCATGCTCAGAGTGTGGGAAATGTTTTACACAGAGCTCAAATATGATTAAACATCAGAGAACTCATACAGGTGAGAAGCCATTTTCCTGTTCTGAGTGTGGAAAATGTTTTTTACGTAAAGTCTGTCTTGTTAAACATCAGAGAAGTCACACAGGTGAAAAGCTGTTTTCATGCTCTGAGTGTGGGAAATGTTTTTTAAATAAATCGAATCTTATTACACATCAGAGAAGTCACACAGGTGAGAAGCCATTTTCCTGTTCTGAGTGTGGGAAATATTTTTTTAGTAAAGCACATCTAGTTTCACATCAGAGAAGTCACACAGGTGAGAAGCCATTTTTCTGTTCTGAGTGTGGGAAATATTTTTTTCGTAAAGCACATCTAGTTACACATCAGAGAAGTCACACAGGTGAGAAGCCATTTTCATGTTCTGAGTGTGAGAAATGTTTTACACTGAAATCAAATCTTGTTAAACATCAGAGAAGTCACACAGGTGAGAGGCCATATCCATGTCCTGAGTGTGGGAAATGTTTTTTAAATAAATTAAATCTTGTTACACATCAGAGAACTCACACAGGTGAGAGGCCATTTGCATGCTCAGAGTGTGGGAAATGTTTTTCAAGTAAATCACATCTTGTTAGACATCAGAGAACTCACACAGTTTAAATGCCATTTGCATGCTCATGAGTGTGGGAAATGTTTTACACAGAGCTCAAATATGATTAAAAATCAGAGAACTCATACAGGTGAGAAGCCATTTCCATGTTCTGAGTGTGGGAAATGTTTTTTAAGTAAAGCCCATCTTGTTAAACATCAGAGAACTCACAGGTGAGAAGCCGTTTCCATTCCCTGAGTGTGGGAAATAAATCAGATCTTGTTGAACACATTAGACATTACCCAAGTGAGGAACCATTTTAATCTTCTTGAGTATAATCATCATTGCCATGCATTGTTCCTCAAGGATCAATCCTATCTCCTATACTTTTTGCAATATACATGCTACCACTTGTAGAAATAATCAGACGTCATGACCTGGCCTACCACTTCTATGCAGATGACTTGTCTTTTGCTCCATGTACTGAGAACCCAACACCAATACTAAATGGGATGGTAATGCTATCCCGGTGGACAGAATGCTGGCTGTCAATATACCAACAGTGGAATACCAGCAGTGGGGTGAGTGCAAAGAGTTCCCTTGCGGGCTCCCTGTTCTCGCTATGCTGCAGGCGCAGTGGCTCATTGTGTTCACCACAGGTATTATTCCCACTCTATGGGTGTCGTAGACACCCACGAGTGAGAATAGCTGTGGTGAGTGCTGTTGGCATTCCCGGCTGTCGGGAATTCTGAATGTCGGGATATTAACTACATCCCATCCTAAATGGTTGTCTAGCTGAGCTCCAGGGGTGGATGATGCCAGTTGGCTGTGACTCAGTCTTAGTGATACGTAATAGAAGTTCACAAACAAAGGACAAGACTACAGCTTTACCAACCATCATGACTTATGCTTTGGGGTTCAGAGTGACAAAATGCTGACTGCGGAAACTTTGTGTGGTCCTGGATTGTGGCTGACACAGACATCGGGTATCCACCACATTCAAATCTTCGTTCTTCCATCTGAGGACCATAGCCAGAATCGAGCTCTTGATTCCCTCAGAAGACCTGCCTACAGCCATACATGCATTTGTATCCTCTCACACAGACTACTGCAATGTCCTCTACCTGGGTCTCCCAGCAAAAGAATTACACCGCTTGTAGCTTGTACAGAATGCAGCAGCCAGTCTGTTACCTAACACCCATTCTCTACTCCCTCCACCGGCTGCCTGTAAGATGGAAAATCTATTTAATAATCGGCTAACTGACCTTCCCAGCCCAACATTACATGGTCCAAGGTACCAGAAGCTGCTTCTGCCTCCCTACTGCCTCACTTGTTTATTTCTGCAGAGAAAGGACTGTTACCAGCAGTACCAGGAAACTCCCATAATGCATTTGGGGGTCAAAATTTTATCTTTGTAGCCCTGGCCATGGAACTTGCTGCCTCGCACAGTCCAAGAGGCCTCCACCCTAGAGCCCTTCACAAGCAGGCTGATGACTGACCTGTTACTCATTTCATTAATGCTCCTGTAGTTCTTACATATATCCCACATGCTTAGTTCTTTGTTCTGTTGTTTATTTTGTAACTTGTGCTTTGTGTGATTGTGTAATGCCAGTTTGTGCTATCTATATTGCTGCACGACAATATGGCGGCCATAGGAACGTGTTTCCACTTCTAGTTTCCCATTCTTATCTCATCTGATCATCTTAATCAGGAGTGTTGTGGGATACAAGATCCTATCCATATATACATTATCATGTGCATTAGAGTCACCCGGGTTCCATCTGCAGTGGTTTGTTGTATGTTACACCTATATGGTGCGGATACTCCTCTGTATGATTTCATAATAAAAGCTTTTGTTTGCAGCTAATTATTGCATTATAGCTTTTTTTGTCTGTTTTATATTCCCGTCTGAGTAATTCCACCCTTATATGTCTAATCCCGGAGTGGACCCCAGAAGATTATAAGTAACATCTATGAGTTTCCATCATTCTGTTTTGTATAAGCATACGTGTAAGAGCTTGTATGGCGGTCACTGTCCGTCACATTCAGGTGGTAGAATGGAAGTGGGACTATCTGGACTGTGAGAGGGACGTGGACACTATCCTGCTATTACTGTTTGGACACGTGGGGTGTGAATCCTCCCTACAATATTACACTATTGTGTTCTTTATCTGTGTATGAAATACAAATTGCTCCCACGTCTGCATCTTGCAGGCTATTATATAAGCCCCTATAGCTGTTATAGATACATATAATTATGTGTAAGACTGAATACTGTATCTGCACTGTGTGTGACGCCCAAGCTATACGCCATATGTAATTATGGAAAGATAATAAGCATTAGAGGCTATTACAGATGTGTCCTCATACAGCCAGCCTCAATATGCCACACAGTGGGAGAAGCCTGGCGTGAGTGAGCTGACAGGTCTCGTACAACTCTGCTGGTATCAGGTGGCTTTTATGCAGAGTAGAGCCGCACCAGGAGACTCTGCTGAGTAATGTGACACTTGTATATGTATGCGACTGAGTCTCTAGGGGAATCAGATTAGCTGCAGGATGGATTTGCTCTGTGACTCCGCTGCACTTTATGGAGGCGGGGATCTTGCTGAAAAAAAGTGCTCGCTGCCCGACAGGTATTGGGCACTTTTAGGGGAATTCGGCAGGCCGGGTGAAGGGGGTGAATCAGGCTAATTGGATTCCCCTATATACGTAGCACAGCAGAAGTCGCACACAGATATACATGTCAGCACAGTCCCCTGTGGGGTCCTGGCTGTGTCACGTTCGTGTTGGTGCAGCAATCGGATATAAGAAGTGCGCAATCCTCTCCCAGGTGTAAAGAACACAGAGACCGGCTTCACTCTCACTTCCAAATACAGCTACAAAGTCTAAATCCCCAAACTAATAATTATACACAGTATATAGAAAGGACAGTTCTATAATCTAGTATGTGTATCAGCCACAGTCACTATAATATGGTGATAGTCAGTACACGGGGGCTTATTGGGATAATCGTGTCACCCACTTACATGTCACATGACTTACTGCTTACATGTCACATGACCTACTGCTTACATGGCTGCTGCTGATGTGTACTAGAGATGGAGCCTCCATTATCTTGGCTCTTTGTGTGACTAAGCGCACCTAGTCACTGTGAGCCTCTCCGTCTGGATGGGACATGCGCCCGGACGGAGATGAGCCACATTCACTTGAATGGAGAGGGTCTCCATCCGCGCTCCTGGACAGAGTCGGTCTGAATGGGAGCGTCTGTGTACTCCTGGCGTGACTAGGTGGATGGATCGCGTAGTCACGCCTGGGCCAGCTAAGATAACGCTGGCTCCATCTGTATGTTATTATTCTAACCCAGGATATCGAATTCCTAATTTGGTTTTAGATTTGTTTTCCTCCCCAGGAAGGGAGATCCAAAAATATTGCAATATTTAAATATTACTGTTACCCCTTCGGCGGCACTCCGGGCACTTCAGGAGAATAGACCACACCACGTCTTTAAGTCAACGTTTCAGAGTTCATTGAACTTTTTCATCAGGACGATACAACACAATACATTTCACTCACCTAAATACCTCTGTCCTCCCCTCCACGGCGCACACCGCCCGCCGCCTCCCGCTCCGTAAAAACTGACGTCATCGCTAGGAGTCTGGCGTCGGCATCATCGTCACTGGAGGGTGGGACCAGAGCACCCAATGTTATAACAGAGATGAGCGGATTCGGTTTTACTCGGTACCCAAATCCAGAAAAAAAGAACTTGCGATAATTCTGGTGTTAAGAACCGAGTAAAACCGAACCCGCTCATCTCTACATTATACAAAATGTTATTACATATAACAAATAGCTGATTGATTAAAAACAGTAGACAAAGTAAAGCACAAAATAGACCAACCCACACCCAGCATATGGGACAGGCGCATTTTGTACTATCCATCCGATGACTACATTTATCTTATTCATGACACCTCACTATTGTGTCATATTCTATTTATAATCAATCCAAAAAAGTGACTAAAGACAATATAAGCGGATTATATAATATCACATTCCTAGCATCTAAATAGATCAGCAAAAGCAATATGAAGGGAATCCTATAGACACTATGTCCACTTTATTACAGAAAACATGATAATCCCGATTGCTCGTTACGTCCCCTCGGAGAGAGGGTATCTAGTGTGAAAATCCGCTTACCTTCTGCATTACCTAATAGTAAACCCCTGTCTCCACCCCTCTCCAGAGGTGGGATGTAATCAATAATCCGGTGTCTCAACACCGCTATGGAGAGTTTAGCATTAAGAAAGTGCCAGGTCACTGGCTGGTCACTGTGGCCCGTGTTCAATGAAGATCTAATCGCATGTCTATTCCCCGCCATGCGTTCCTTCATCATACATTCTGTCTTACCGACGTAATGAAGTCTGCACGAGCAACACAATAAATACACCACATATTTTTTGGTGTATCTAATTGTATATTTTTTCCCTGAATGAGGGGGACAGAACATATCTTCCACCAACATATGGCTGCATGTAATACATCCTAGGCCCTGAAAGCTTCCAGGCTTTTGAGTAGATAGGAAAGTACAGCAACAAAAGATGTTTCTAGCAAATTGTAGTTGGAGCATTTATGTTAGTCTTAACTACATAATCTCTTATATTATTCCCCCGTTTATATGTTGGCATTAGCTGTACTTTACACAATCCACTCAAAGCTTTATCTGTCTGTATTACGGGCCAGAATGTTTTACTTATCCCATTCATTTTATTACTTTGTGTATTAAACCTGATAACCCATATTAATCTATCTTGTTTTTTAACAGCAGATTTGTTTGATTTTAACGTGCTAATACGTGGAATATTCATCACCTTTTATTTGAGACCCTTCAAATCGTTTAACCTGTATCCTCTCCCCAGGAATTTACTAACAGCAACATCCAGTGGCGCTGCTAATTTAGACTCATCACTTACTATGCGCAACGTCTGGGAATACCACAATCCTCTACATAGGGAAATGGGACGATGGCTCCAAGCCACCAACAGATTATCACAATCTGTGTCTTTCACAAACATATCCGTACACATTTTCCCGTGCAAAATTTCTATATGGACATCCAAATCATTTACACTGATAGGATCCATCAAGTATGTAAATTTTACAGGTGAAGATGACTGGTTATGTGATATAAGTAACAATTCTAGATCTTCCCTGGTGCCTGTCTGCAGTAGGAGTAGGTCATCTATAGATCATTGATACATAAGTACCTTAGATTGAACTTCAATATTTTTAAGGAACAACTCTTCCACCACTGTGAACATATAACTATTCGCAAATGCCGGGGACACATTGGTTCCCATAGTACAGCCCTGGAGTTGAACATAGTAACCTCTATTAAACAAAAAGTTATTCCGTTGCATAATTAGCTGTAGTAGGTGCAGGGAAAAAATCCCCATTCGGACCTTCATACAGTATATTACCCTCAATCAGTGTCCTGAGCGAAGTCAGACCATCTGAATGAGGTATACACGTGTATAAACCTTTAACATCGATAACTGCCAATAAGCAATTATCAGGTACACTTTCCATCTCAGATAACTTGTTCAGTAATGCAGTTGTGTCCTTCAAGTAAGTAGATTGTGCTTGAACACATGGCTGCAGGTAATAATCACATAAGATAGAGACATTTTGCTATAAAGAACCTCTAGCTGATATTATTGGTCTAGCAGGAGGATGCTGATTATCTTTATGAATCTTCGGCAGTGAATATAACAACGGCACAATAGGGTATGCCGTCTACAAAGCATCAAATATAGATTGTGAAATAATAGTAGAATTGAATGCTTGTTTCAACACTCCATCCAATTCCTTTTTAAATTCTCCTGTCGGATCTGAAGACAATTTCCGATATGTGTCACTGTCCCTGAGTTGTCGATTCAATTCATCAATATAATCACTCGTGTTTTGCACTACAATTGCTCCGCCCTTGTCGGCAGAGCGAAGTACCACATCTTCATACTTGCTTAAACAGTGCAATGCTTCCCATTCTTCTTTTGTCAATTTCGATCTAATAGATGTATTCTGCTTAGTTGCTGTCTGAACCTGAGAATCTAACGTCCTACAAAAGGTTTTACTGGATGTGTTCTGTGAGGCAGGGTCAAACTTAGATTTCTTCTTTAGTATCATAGGAATGTCCTTGGTAGGAATAGCTTGAGGTTTGTTAGAATAAAAAAATTATTTCAGCCGTAGTTGTCTTTCTAATTTATACTGTTCCACCTTCCATTCAAACGGGTTCCATTTATTTGTAGGAACAAAATTTAGTCCCTTTGATAATACCTTCACCTCTAAAGGGGTGAGTATTCTATCAGAAAGATTGAATATTACTTCCATAAAGATTGAATATAACTTCTGTATCTGGCGATATGGACGACCTGTGCCGCTACCTTTGGTTCTGCCTCGCCCGCCTCGTGTAGCACCGCTTGGGTCTGCAAGCTGTGCTCTGGTGCTTAAAGGGGGGAGACCTGAGGTAGATTCTTGATTGTCTGCCTCACTAGCTAATGCTGGGCCTTCTGTAGATGAATCAGTGTCGCGGTATGCCATGACCATGACTTTGAATTAAAATGGTTCCTTTAAACTACCTCATGAAACCAATTCCAATTTAATCATTGTGTTTTTCATGTTGTAAAAATTTTTTTTTTTTTACTTTTTTCCCTTTTTCTAATTTATTCACTTTTTTCACAGTTCATTATTAATTTACTGTCAAGAAGACTTATCACAACAGAGAAAATAATTTATTCATATCATCAAACAAAAACCACTATCAAGACTACATCTTCCATAAATCACAAGGGCCACTATTGGCTGAATGGCTGTCCGCTATATCTCCTAAGAAAAAGAGAAACTTAGTGACAGTGTTGGATAGAGCCTTCCATCTAAAGACTACATCTCCCACAAATCCTGGAGGCATTTCCAGCTAAGAGATTTCCTTTCATGCACAGCTGCAGCCTGTAAACACCTTTTGGCCGCACTATGGATCCAGATTATGACGGAATTTCCGGCATTTAAGACACTACATCCCCCATAATGCCCGGCGGTAACTTCCGATCGTGGCCCGACGGGGAATTTAGAGACTACATTTCCCATAAGTCCCGGCGGCGACTTCCGGTCGCGAACGCAAACATACATTTTCCCTGAAAGCGTACACCTCGACTATACTCCCAGCACACTTCCGCACAATGCCCGGCGGCAACTTCCGGTCTCGGCCTGATAGGGAACTTAGAAACTACTTTTCCCACAACCCCCGGCGGCGACTTCCGGTCGCGGACGAAAACATACTTTCTCTTTGACAGCGCACACCTCCACTATACTCCCAGTATCAACCAGACATACAGTCCCCACTACCAGGGACCTTGGTTATTAAATTTAAGATGTTTTTATATAGTAAAAGAAGAAATTTTAATGACGTTGCATCACTTCCGGTCAGGTCCGGAACCGGAAGTGACGCAGTTAGAGAACCCTTGCATTCATTATACATATGCACCATTTGGAATGTACAACCAGCCTTGATAAAGAGAGTTATCTCGAAACGCGTTGGCTGGAAAGAGGATCCTTGTCACTTGGATTGCCATCTGCACGACTGGGGAAAGGTACGACCATCTAGATTCATTTATATTTTTTTAGTCCTATTGGTACCAGGCCTGGTGGATCTGTCTTTTGATGGTCCTACAAGTTCCCCTGTCTGGCAGCTCTCCTTCCTTGTGGTCAACATTCCTTACGTGTGTAAACCCTTTTGTTTTTATCCAATAAATCCCCTTTTTTATATATATGGGTGCCTTAATAAGAACACGCCTTGGATAAAGATACCTTGATGTGCAGACGAAATACGCATCTTTCAGTGAGTACCGGTACGCAGCTCAGCATACAAAGATACCATGATGTGTTTATGTCACCATTCTTTATTGTAAGTTAGGTACGCCACCCATTTGCATGTAAAAGAAACCTTTATATGCTGTATACCTCGCTCACTTTGTGTAAGTGAGGTACGATCATCTTACCTGAAAACATCTTGTACTAGTCATCACAAAACGCATATATACATATATACTTTTTCCTTACATTTTTTTGAGGATTTTCAACTCAAAAAATCCTTTATTTGTTTTTTCCATACCTCTACTGCGTATGACCTCACGGATCCTGGAGGAAAGATATCTCCCCCCAAAGGTCCAGAAACTTACAGAGAAATCATTCAGATAAGTATTCCTTTTGCTCATTTAAAACCATAATCTCCCAGCTGAACCATCAGCTTTACTCCCCTACCTCCCTTACAGCGCCAATTTCCTACACCCACACTTCCTTTTTTAAGCTCGCGGTATGCATGTCTATTAAATGGTTGTTTCTTTTGGAACCTCCTATTACTGGGTGCACCGGACAGCCAGGGGTACTTCTTGTTTAGTTGTATAATCATTATTTACTTTCTCACGTTTGTTCCGTTTGTACTCAATCAGTTCTCTCCAATATTTCTCAATTTGGGAGGAAAATTTTCATACCAATTATTCATAGGGTCTGTTGTTAAAGCTGGTTTATGCAATCCCTCAAAACTCTCAATTTGTGACCTCACTGATGTTAATTCACGTGTCACCTCCTCTATCACCAACATTAAATCATAAGAGCATTTATTGAGGATTGCTATCCACTTTTTCCATCTCCCAATTGTCAGTACATTTTTTACACGGAACCCACGTGGAATTTTTCCCTCACGGTGGTAATCCGACAGAGTTACACCATGAAAATAAAAATCCTGCTCTCTTTTTCTGAGCTTAAGTAGATCCCAAAATAAATGGATTTTTTCACAGTTTCCTGCTGTGGAATTCCAATTATCTTTAAATCTTATATCTGCAGTATCAGAGTAACTAAATGTCTCTGATTTATATCCAAAACAGAGAATACTACTTCAATATCACCATCCAATTGATTTGTCATCACTGTGTAGTAACAAAATATCTATATCGAAAAATAACCAAAACTTTGGTTCATTTTTTAAAAGCTTTGCTTTTGGCCCTTTTATAATGATCAATAAATAAGAGGATTTTGGTACTTACCGATAAATCCATGTCTCTGAATCCACTCGGGGACACTGGAACAGCTTAGACAGTTGGGATGTGAAGTTAGTGACCGGAGGTGTGGCACAATCTAAAATTTGAAATTTTATGCACAGCCGGCTCCTCCCCCTTTGTGCCCCCCATCCCTTAGTTTGTAAAATTTGACAGAGAGAAGAGGACAGGAAACTACAAGACTATGGTGAGGAGCCTACCGTAACAACAAATCAAATGGCAACCAAGAACTTTCATAAAAGAATCTAACACTGTTTGCATGAACTGTTTTATTAACAAGAAGACAGCAGGCTGACAGCACCGAGGCGGGCGTCCAGTGCCCCCGAGTAGATTCAGAGAAATGGATTTATTGGTAAGTACCAAAATACTCTTTTCTCTTTCATCCACTAGGGGACACTGGAACAGGTTAGACATTTGGGGACATCCCAAAGCTACTCCCAAGGGCGGGAGTGCTGTCCGTGGCCTGCAAAACTAATCGTCCAAACCTTGAATCTCTGGATACAAACGTATCAAACTTGTAGAATCTCATGAATGGGTGTGCAGATGACCACATTGCCACTCTGCAAAGCTAAATAGTAGAGGCATTTCTGGCTGCCGCCCATGAGGCACCCACCAATTTGGTAGTATGGGTACCTACCTGAAACGGAACCCGTTTACCACAGGATATATAAGCTTGTCTAATGGTAAGCTGAATCCATCTGGCCAGAGTCTGCTTAGATGCTGGCCAATCCTTCTTTGGACCATCATAAAGGACAAACAAATGGTCTGACCTGATGGATGACGTAACCTGTACGTAAATCCATAGAGCTCTTACCACACCCAAGGACACATCCCCTTCTGCAGATCCTTGAAAGGATTGGACCACGATGGGCTGATTCACGTGAAACCCTGAAACTACCTTAGCGAGGAATTCTGCCCTGGTATGGAGTTCTGTCCTATCTTCATGGAAAAGGACTCTTACACGATAGGGCTCCCATCTCAGAGACCCTTCTTGCTGAAGCTAAGGCTAGTAAAACAGTGACCTTCCAAGAGATATATTTCAATTCTGCTAGAATACTAGAATATTTGAAATCAGCAGTTTTTCATCCTTTGTAAAAAAAAGTATGAAAAACTGCTGATTTCAAATATTCTAGTACTAAGTTCAAGTCCCACGGTGCTCTGGGAGGATGGAAAGGAGGTAGTATCCTCAGAACCCACTGCAAGAATGTCTAAACTTCCTGTAGGGATGCCAGACGTTGCTGAAACAGAATAGAGAGAGACGAAAATTTGAACTTTCAAAGAACCTAGTCTTAGGCCTCCTTCCAAGCCAGCTTGTAGGAAACGTAGAAGTGTATACAGGTGGAATTCTTTTGAATTCCACCCCCTTTCCTGACACTACTCCATGTATCTTTTCCATATTCTGTAGTAGTGCATAGCTGTGACTGGTTTCCGAGTGGCTAGCATAGTAGGGATGGCCGCTTTTGTTGTTCCTTTGTCTCTCATGATCCAGGTCTCAATAGCCACACCATCAAATGCAATCAGTTCAGGTCTGGATGTAGGAATGGCCCCTGTAACAGTAAGTCTTCTCTCTGAGGTAACCTCCAGGGCTCTTCCGCTAGTAGTCCCCTCAAGTCTGAGTACCAACTCCTGCGAGGCCAGTCTGGTCTAATTAGAATTGCCCACACACTTTCCCATTTTGCCATCTTCAGTACTCTGGGTATGATAGGTAATGGTGGAAAAATGAACACTCATCTGTAAAACCATGGAAGTGTCAACGCTTCCACTACTTCTGCTGCTGGGTCTCTCATTCTGGTCACATACCTGGGTAACTGATGATTGTTTTGAGATGCCATTGGGTCTACCTGAGGTAGGCCCCATCTCCTCACTACCATCTCGAAGACTTGCGGGTGTAGACACCACTCCCCTGGAAGCATGTCTTGGCGACTGAGGTAGTCTGCCTCCCAGTTTTCCACTCCTGAAATGAACACCGCTGAGAGGATGATGTTGCATCTCTCTGTCCATAACAGAATCTTTGTGGCCTCTTTTAAGGCCATCTTGCTTCTTGTTCCTCCCTGACGATTTATGTAGGCCGTTGCTGTGACATTGTCCGACTGTATTTTTGTGTTGACTCTTCACAAGATACTCGGCTAGGAGAAGCGCATTGTAAATTGCTCTCAGTTCCAGAATATTTATGGGTAGAGTGCTTTATAGTGGTGTCCATCTGCCCTGAAACTGATGGTCCTCCAGAACGGTACCCCAACCTCTGAGACTGGCACCCGTTGTTAGGATCCTCCAATTTCAAATTCCGAATCTCTTGCCTAATGTGAGAGTTCTGTGTAATGACCACCAAATTAACAAGGTTCTGACCTGTGTTGACAGCCGGATCCTTCGATGTAGAAGCCAATGTGAGCCTGCTCCCTGAGCAATCAGGTTAATCTGGAGAGGTCTGGAGTGAAGTCTGCCGTACTCTACAGCTTCGAAAGATGCCATTATCTTCCCAAGAAGCTGTACACATAGGTGTAAGGAAACTGTTTGATTCTTTAATACCTGATCCACCAGCTTCCGTATGTCCTGAATCTTGTTCTCTGGCAGAAACACCCTGAGTTGTATTGTGTCCAATATTAGACCTAGGAATTGAATCCTCTGCGTTGGTATCAGGTTGGATTCCTTGAAGTCCACAATCCATCCGTGTTGAATGAGAAATTGATGAGTTGTCTGAGCATCCCTGATCAGCTATTCCTGAGAATGGGCCTTGATCAGTAGATCATCCAGGTAAGGTATGATCGTGACTCCTAATGCTCTCAATTTCATGACCATTATCGCCATGATCTATGTAAAAATTCTCGGGGCTGTTGATAGGCCAAATGGCAAGGCTCCAAACTGGTAGTGATTCTTCTCCAATGCAAATAATAAGTAAGCTTGTTGAGGAGTCCAAATTGGTACATTAAAGTATGCATCCTTTATGTTCATGGACACCATGGACTCTTCTTGTTCCAAACCTGCAATAACTGACTGGATTGACTCCATCTTGAATCTGTAAACCGTTAGAAATTGGTTTAAAACGTTTAAATTGAGTATCGGTCTGACCGACCCATACGGTTTTGGCACTACAAAAAGATTTGAATAAAATCCCTTTCCTCTCAGAGAATCCGGGACTGGAAGAATTACCCTTGTGTGCAGTAGTTTTTGAATTGCCATTTGTAGTGCTCTTTCTTTCAGAGGACACCGAGGCAATCCTTTTGTAAAGAACTGACTGTGAGGACGCTGTTGAAAATCTATCTGGTAACCCTGGGATATAATCTTATTAACCCATACCTCCGGTGAGGTTTCAGCCCTGGCGTCCCGAAACCCTTCCAACCATGCGCCCACCAAGGGAGACCCCAGGTGAGCTGGGAGACTGTCATGCCATGGTCTTGTCAACATGCTTATCCAGCTTTCTGGATGTTATCTGGGAATTACCTCTAGCTCTGTTTCCACGAGTTTGTGCTCCAAAAACTCTTCCTCTGGCTGGAAAGGACTGCGATCTAAATTAATTAAACGCTAGGCCTGAGTAACCTCTTTTAACCTGTGGAGTGGTTCTCACAGAATTAGGTAGAAAGGTAGATTTCCCTGCAGTTGCCTGCGAAATCCATTTGTCCAACTCAGGACCAAATAACATTTGACCCCCAAAGGGAATAGCCTCTCCTGTTTTCTTGGAGTCAGAATCCACCAGCCATTCTCTGAGCCATAAAATCCTTCTAGCCGATATGGCCGAAGCTGAGATGTGTGACGCTATTTTACTAGTGTCCTTAGATGCCTGACACAAATTAGTAGCTGAGTCTCGAATATGTTCCGCTAAGCAAGAAATTTCCTCTAGACTATTTTCCTCTTCAATAGCCTCTACAATACGCCCAGCCCATGCAGCAGTGGCCTTGTTTACCCAAGCACTGATAATTGTAGGCCTGTGTGACGCTGCTACAAAGATTGATTTCAATGCTGTGTCTACCTTGCCATCTGACAAATCCTTTAAACTGGTTACATTAGGTATTGGTAGAATTGTCTTTTTAGACAACCTAGCTAAAGAGGCATCCACAATAGGCGGCACCTCCCATTTAGCCATAACACTTTTTGTTAATGGGTAATTTGCCTCAAACCTCTTTGGAACTTGAAAGCATTTATCAGGCTTCTTCCAAGCTTCCACCATCTGAGTCTGGAGAATTTGAGGAATTGGAAACACTGCAGACAGCAGTTTCTGGGAATCCTTTACCGCATCTATAAGGGAATCTAAACCCCAAACCTCTGTGTCCTCCTCCTGAGTACCGACATCCAAGGCAGTTTCAATTAACTCACCTTCCTACTCATCCATGACAAGACCCTCCTCTGACTCTTGTAGGATGGGGAGGGGTCTCTTAACCGCCTTGTGCACACTGTTAACTGCTTGCGCAGGTGGTGATAATTTAATCAGAAATTCCTCCATGGTCTATGGAAATCCTGCAGCCCATTCTGAATGTTGCTTGCGGGGTTCCACCATCTCCTTAGAAATATCTGCCGGGGCCTGTTCCCCTGACCCAGATGGAGCACTGCTCCCGGGTTGTGCGTCCCTTCCCAAACATGAATGGCACACCCCGGTGCTGCCCACCCTTGTGCTCTTATTACATTTCCTGCAAACATAATATGTCTTAGTGTTCTTGGTTGGTGCTTTTGACATGTGGAACCCCCCCCACAGAGCATCCGTAGTACTGTCCCCCTATACAATAGGAAGAGAAAGACCGTAACGGATGATGGAAGAAAAGGTGAACTGGAGTCGCCTGGCTGGATCTCTCTATATAACAAACACAAATTCCACCAGCTCTGTTGTGACCCTCACACACCCAACTGTGATTCAGCTTTGATGTCGGGGATTGAGATCCAGTCGCTTCCCTTTATTTTCTCAGGGTCCTTTTAGTAGAAGTCCCTTGAGAATATATAAAGCATAAGATGCAGATTATAAAATACAGGAAGATCCATTTGCAGCAGAGACCACTATTCATATGTTACCAGTAGAGGGAGCAGCTCCTCTCTTTTTACTAGAGATCCCTCCCTCTGTTTTACCAGGCCAGCTCTCTGTCTCCCCACTGAGATGGGCGTACACCCTTCCTACCTCAGTATTGTCGCCTCTTATCCTTATTAAAGATGGCCGCAAATGTCATAAGCATCATGTTACTGTCCCCAGCGCACTGATCTTCATAAGCATCATGTTACTGTCCCCAGCGCACTGATCTTCATAAGCATCATGTTACTGTCCCCAGCGCACTGATCTTCATAAGCATCATGTTACTGTCCCCAGCGCACTGATCTTCATAAGCATCATGTTACTGTCCCCAGCGCACTGATCTTCATAAGCATCATGTTACTGTCCCCAGCGCACTGATCTTCATAAGCATCATGTTGCATCATGTCCCAGTGCTCCGCTGCCTGTCTGTATTGTGCTGCTCCACGTCTGTACCGCTGCAGCACCTGTATGTCCGCTCTATTACTACGCAGCACGTCCTACCTACGCCGCTGCCGGTCCCAGCGCTCCGCTGCCTGTCTGTATTGTGCTGCTCCACGTCTGTACCGCTGGAGCACCTGTGTGGCCGCTATATTACTGCGCAGCGCATCCTACCTACACCGCTGCCGGTCCCAGCGCTCCGCTGCCTGTCTGTATTGTGCTGCTCCATGTCTGTACTGCTGGAGCACCTGTATGTCCGCTCTATTACTGCGCAGCGCATCCTACCTACACCGCTGCCGGTCCCAGCGCTCCGCTGCCTGTCTGTATTGTGCTGCTCCACGTCTGTACCGCTGCAGCACCTGTGTGGCTCCTATATTACTGCGCAGCGCATCCTACCTATGCCGCTACCAGTCCCAGCGCTCCGCTGCCTGTCTGTATTGTGCTGCTCCACGTCTGTACCGCTGCAGCACCTGTGTGGCTCCTATATTACTGCGCAGCACATCCTACCTACGCCGCTGCCGGTCCCAGTGCTCCGCTGCCTGTCTGTATTGTGCTGCTCCATGTCTGTACCGCTGCAGCACCTGTGTGGCTCCTATATTACTGCGCAGCGCATCCTACCTACACCGCTGCCGGTCCCAGCGCTCCGCTGCCTGTCTGTATTGTGCTGCTCCATGTCTGTACCGCTGCAGCACCTGTGTGGCAGCTATATTACTGCGCAGCACATCCTACCTACACCGCTGCCGGTCCCAGCGCTCTGCTGCCTGTCTGTATTGTGCTGCTCCATGTCTGTACCGCTGCAGCACCTGTGTGGCCGCTATATTACTGCGCAGCGCATCCTACCTACACCGCTGCCGGTCCCAGCGCTCCGCTGCCTGTCTGTATTGTGCTGCTCCATGTCTGTACCGCTGCAGCACCTGTGTGGCCGCTCTATTACCACGCAGTGCATCCTACCTACACCGCTGCCGGTCCCAGTGCTCCGCTGCCTGTCTGTATTGTGCTGCTCCACGTCTGTACCACTGGAGCCCCTGTGTGGCTGCTATATTACTGCGCAGCACATCCTACCTACACCGCTGCCGGTCCCAGCGCTCCGCTGCCTGTCTGTATTGTGCTGCTCCATGTCTGTACCGCTGGAGCCCCTGTGTGTCCGCTCTATTACTGCGCAGCGCATCCTACCTACACCGCTGCCGGTCCCAGCGCTCCGCTGCCTGTCTGTATTGTGCTGCTCCACGTCTGTACCGCTGGAGCACCTGTATGTCCGCTCTATTACTGCGCAGCGCATCCTACCTACACCGCTGCCGGTCCCAGCGCTCCGCTGCCTGTCTGTTTTGTGCTGCTCCATGTCTGTACCGCTGGAGCACCTGTGTGTCCGCTCTATTACTGCGCAGCGCATCCTACCTATACCGCTGCCGGTCCCAGCGCTCCGCTACCTGTCTGTATTGTGCTGCTCCATGTCTGTACCGCTGCAGCACCTGTGTGGCTCCTATATTACTGCGCAGCACATCCTACCTACACCGCTGCCGGTCCCAGCGCTCCGCTGCCTGTCTGTATTGTGCTGCTCCATGTCTGTACCGCTGGAGCCCCTGTGTGGCAGCTATATTACTGCGCAGCGCATCCTACCTACACCGCTGCCTGTCCCAGCGCTCCGCTGCCTGTCTGTATTGTGCTGCTCCACGTCTGTACTGCTGGAGCCCCTGTGTGGCCGCTATATTACTGCGCAGCGCATCCTACCTACACCGCTGCCGGTCCCAGCGCTCCGCTGCCTCTCTGTATTGTGCTGCTCCACGTCTGTACCGCTGCAGCACCTGTGTGGCAGCTATATTACTGCGCAGTGCATCCTACCTACACCGCTGCCGGTCCCAGCGCTCCGCTGCCTGTCTGTATTGTGCTGCTCCATGTCTGTACCGCTGCAGCACCTGTGTGGCTCCTATATTACTGCGCAGCGCATCCTACCTACACCGCTGCCGGTCCCAGCGCTCCGCTGCCTGTCTGTATTGTGCTGCTCCATGTCTGTACCGCTGCAGCACCTGTGTGGCTCCTATATTACTGCGCAGCGCATCCTACCTACACCGCTGCCGGTCCCAGCGCTCCGCTGCTTGTCTGTATTGTGCTGCTCCATGTCTGTACCGCTGCAGCACCTGTGTGGCAGCTATATTACTGCGCAGCACATCCTACCTACACCGCTGCCGGTCCCAGCGCTCTGCTGCCTGTCTGTATTGTGCTGCTCCATGTCTGTACCGCTGCAGCACCTGTGTGGCCGCTATATTACTGCGCAGCGCATCCTACCTACACCGCTGCCGGTCCCAGCGCTCCGCTGCCTGTCTGTATTGTGCTGCTCCATGTCTGTACCGCTGCAGCACCTGTGTGGCCGCTCTATTACCACGCAGTGCATCCTACCTACACCGCTGCCGGTCCCAGTGCTCCGCTGCCTGTCTGTATTGTGCTGCTCCATGTCTGTACCGCTGGAGCACCTGTATGTCCGCTCTATTACTGCGCAGCACATCCTACCCACACCACTGCCGGTCCCAGCGCTCCGCTGCCTGTCTGTATTGTGCTGCTCCATGTCTGTACCGCTGCAGCACCTGTGTGGCTCCTATATTACTGCGCAGCGCATCCTACCTACACCGCTGCCGGTCCCAGAGCTCCGCTGCCTGTCTGTATTGTGCTGCTCCATGTCTGTACCGCTGCAGCACCTGTGTGGCCGCTATATTACTGCGCAGCGCATCCTACCTACACCGCTGCCGGTCCAGCGCTCCGCTGCCTGTCTGTATTGTGCTGCTCCATGTCTGTACCGCTGGAGCCCCTGTGTGGCCGCTATATTACTGCGCAGCACATCCTACCTACACCGCTGCCGGTCCCAGCGCTCCGCTGCCTTCTGTATTGTGCTGCTCCATGTCTGTACCGCTGGAGCACCTGTGTGGCCACTATATTACCGTGCAGAACGTCCTACCTACACCGCTGCCGGTCCCAGCGCTCCGCTGCCTGTCTGTATTGTGCTGCTCCACGTCTGTACCGCTGCAGCACCTGTGTGGCTCCTATATTACTGCGCAGCACATCCTACCTACACCGCTGCCGGTCCCAGCGCTCCGCTGCCTGTCTGTATTGTGCTGCTCCATGTCTGTACCGCTGGAGCACCTGTATGTCCGCTATATTACTGCGCAGCGCATCCTACCTACACCGCTGCCGGTCCCAGCGCTCCGCTGCCTGTCTGTATTGTGCTGCTCCACGTCTGTACCGCTGCAGCACCTGTGTGTCCGCTCTATTACTGCGCAGCGCATCCTACCTACACCGCTGCCGGTCCCAGCGCTCCGCTGCCTGTCTGTATTGTGCTGCTCCACGTCTGTACCGCTGCAGCACCTGTGTGGCAGCTATATTACTGCGCAGCACATCCTACCTACACCGCTGCCGGTCCCAGCGCTCCGCTGCCTGTCTGTATTGTGCTGCTCCATGTCTGTACCGCTGGAGCACCTGTATGTCCGCTATATTACTGCGCAGCGCATCCTACCTACACCGCTGCCGGTCCCAGCGCTCCGCTGCCTGTCTGTATTGTGCTGCTCCACGTCTGTACCACTGCAGCACCTGTGTGTCCGCTCTATTACTGCGCAGCGCATCCTACCTACACCGCTGCCGGTCCCAGCGCTCCGCTGCCTGTCTGTATTGTGCTGCTCCACGTCTGTACCGCTGCAGCACCTGTGTGGCCGCTCTATTACTGCGCAGCGCATCCTACCTACACCACTGCCGGTCCCAGCGCTCCGCTGCCTGTCTGTATTGTGCTGCTCCATGTCTGTACCGCTGCAGCACCTGTGTGGCCGCTATATTACTGCGCAGCGCATCCTACCTACACCACTGCCGGTCCCAGCGCTCCGCTGCCTGTCTGTATTGTGCTGCTCCACGTCTGTACCGCTGCAGCACCTGTGTGGCCGCTCTATTACTGCGCAGCGCATCCTACCTACACCACTGCCGGTCCCAGCGCTCCGCTGCCTGTCTGTATTGTGCTGCTCCATGTCTGTACCGCTGCAGCACCTGTGTGGCCGCTATATTACTGCGCAGCGCATCCTACCTACACCACTGCCGGTCCCAGCGCTCCGCTGCCTGTCTGTATTGTGCTGCTCCACGTCTGTACCGCTGGAGCACCTGTGTGGCCGCTCTATTACTGCGCAGCGCATCCTACCTACACCGCTGCCGGTCCCAGCGCTCCGCTGCCTGTCTGTATTGTGCTGCTCCACGTCTGTACCGCTGCAGCACCTGTGTGGCCGCTCTATTACTGCGCAGCGCATCCTACCTATGCCGCTACCAGTCCCAGCGCTCCGCTGCCTCTCTGTATTGTGCTGCTCCACGTCTGTACCGCTGCAGCACCTGTGTGGCTCCTATTTTACCACGCAGTGCATCCTACCTACACCGCTGCCGGTCCCAGCGCTCCGCTGCCTGTCTGTATTGTGCTGCTCCACGTCTGTACCGCTGGAGCACCTGTGTGGCCGCTCTATTACTGCGCAGCGCATCCTACCTACACCGCTGCCGGTCCCAGCGCTCCGCTGCCTGTCTGTATTGTGCTGCTCCATGTCTGTCCTGCTGGAGCACCTGTGTGGCCGCTATATTACTGCGCAGCGCATCCTACCTACACCGCTGCCGGTCCCAGCGCTCCGCTGCCTGTCTGTATTGTGCTGCTCCATGTCTGTACCGCTGCAGCACCTGTGTGGCCACTATATTACCGTGCAGAACGTCCTACCTACACCGCTGCCGGTCCCAGCGCTCCGCTGCCTGTCTGTATTGTGCTGCTCCACGTCTGTACCGCTGCAGCACCTGTGTGGCCGCTATATTACTGCGCAGTGCATCCTACCTACACCGCTGCCGGTCCCAGCGCTCCGCTGCCTGTCTGTATTTTGCTGCTCCACGTCTGTACCGCTGGAGCTCCTGTGTGTCCGCTCTATTACTTCGCAGCACGTCCTACCTACACCGCTGCCGGTCCCAGCGCTCCGCTGCCTGTCTGTATTGTGCTGCTCCACGTCTGTACCGCTGGAGCCCCTGTGTGGCCGCTATATTACTGCGCAGCGCATCCTACCTACACCGCTGCCGGTCCCAGCGCTCCGCTGCCTGTCTGTATTGTGCTGCTCCATGTCTGTCCTGCTGGAGCACCTGTGTGGCAGCTATATTACTGCGCAGCACATCCTACCTACACCGCTGCCGGTCCCAGCGCTCCGCTGCCTGTCTGTATTGTGCTGCTCCACGTCTGTACCGCTGCAGCACCTGTGTGTCCGCTCTATTACTGCGCAGCACGTCCTACCTACACCGCTGCCGGTCCCAGCGCTCCGCTGCCTGTCTGTATTGTGCTGCTCCACGTCTGTACCGCTGGAGCCCCTGTGTGGCCGCTTTATTACTGCGCAGCGCATCCTACCTACACCGCTGCCGGTCCCAGCGCTCCGCTGCCTGTCTGTATTGTGCTGCTCCATGTCTGTACCGCTGGAGCCCCTGTGTGGCCGCTATATTACCATGCAGAGCATCCTACCTACACTGCTGCCGGTCCCAGTGCTCCGCTGCCTGTCTGTATTGTGCTGCTCCATGTCTGTACCGCTGGAGCACCTGCGTGGCCGCTATATTACTGCGCAGCGCATCCTACCTATACCGCTACCGGTCCGAGCGCTCTGCTGCCTGTCTGTATTGTGCTGCTCCATGTCTGTACCACTGGAGCACCTGTGTGGCCGCTATATTACTGCGCAGCGCATCCTACCTACACCGCTGCCGGTCCCAGCGCTCCGCTGCCTGTCTGTATTGTGCTGCTCCATGTCTGTCCTGCTGGAGCACCTGTGTGTCCGCTCTATTACTGCGCAGCACGTCCTACCTACACCGCTGCCGGTCCCAGCGCTCCGCTGCCTGTCTGTATTGTGCTGCTCCACGTCTGTACCGCTGGAGCCCCTGTGTGGCCGCTTTATTACTGCGCAGCGCATCCTACCTACACCGCTGCCGGTCCCAGCGCTCCGCTGCCTGTCTGTATTGTGCTGCTCCACGTCTGTACCACTGGAGCACCTGTGTGGCCGCTATATTACTGCGCAGCGCATCCTACCTACACTGCTGCTGGTCCCAGCGCTCCGCTGCCTGTCTGTATTGTGCTGCTCCACGTCTGTACCGCTGGAGCCCCTGTGTGTCCGCTCTATTACTGCGCAGTGCATCCTACCTACACCGCTGCCGGTCCCAGCGCTCCGCTGCCTGTCTGTATTGTGCTGCTCCACGTCTGTACCGCTGCAGCACCTGTGTGGCCACTCTATTACCGTGCAGTGCGTCCTACCTACGCCGCTGCCGGTCCCAGCGCTCCGCTGCCTGTCTGTATTGTGCTGCTCCACGTCTGTACCGCTGGAGCACCTGTGTGGCCACTATATTACTGCGCAGTGCATCCTACCTACACCGCTGCCGGTCCCAGCGCTCCGCTGCCTGTCTGTATTGTGCTGCTCCATGTCTGTACCGCTGCAGCACCTGTGTGGCCACTATATTACCATGCAGAGCATCCTACCTACACCGCTGCCGGTCCCAGCGCTCCGCTGCCTGTCTGTATTGTGCTGCTCCATGTCTGTACCGCTGGAGCACCTGTGTGGCCGCTATATTACTGCGCAGCACATCCTACCTACACCGCTGCCGGTCCCAGCGCTCCGCTGCCTGTCTGTATTGTGCTGCTCCACGTCTGTACCGCTGCAGCCCCTGTGTGGCCGCTATATTACCGCGCAGCGCATCCTACCTACACCACTGCCGGTCCCAGCGCTCCGCTGCCTGTCTGTATTGTGCTGCTCCATGTCTGTACCGCTGGAGCACCTGTGTGGCCACTATATTACTGCGCAGCGCGTCCTACCTACACCGCTGCCGGTCCCAGCGCTCCGCTGCCTGTCTGTATTGTGCTGCTCCATGTCTGTACCGCTGCAGCACCTGTGTGGCCGCTATATTACTGCGCAGCGCATCCTACCTACACCGCTGCCGGTCCCAGCGCTCCGCTGCCTGTCTGTATTGTGCTGCTCCATGTCTGTACCGCTGGAGCCCCTGTGTGGCCACTATATTACTGCGCAGCGCATCCTACCTACACCGCTGCCGGTCCCAGCGCTCCGCTGCCTGTCTGTATTGTGCTGCTCCATGTCTGTACCGCTGGAGCCCCTGTGTGGCCACTATATTACTGCGCAGCGCATCCTACCTACACCGCTGCTGGTCCCAGCGCTCCGCTGCCTGTCTGTATTGTGCTGCTCCACGTCTGTACCGCTGCAGCACCTGTGTGTCCGCTCTATTACTGCGCAGCGCATCCTACCTACACCACTGCCGTCCCAGCGCTCCGCTGCCTGTCTGTATTGTGCTGCTCCACGTCTGTACCACTGGAGCACCTGTGTGGCCGCTTTATTACTGCGCAGTGCATCCTACCTACACCGCTGCCGGTCCCAGCGCTCCGCTGCCTGTCTGTATTGTGCTGCTCCATGTCTGTACCGCTGCAGCACCTGTGTGGCTCCTATATTACTGCGCAGCGCATCCTACCTATGCCGCTGCCGGTCCCAGCGCTCTGCTGCCTGTCTGTATTGTGCTGCTCCATGTCTGTACCGCTGCAGCACCTGTGTGGCCACTATATTACCGTGCAGAACGTCCTACCTACACCGCTGCCGGTCCCAGCGCTCCGCAGCCTGTCTGTATTGTGCTGCTCCATGTCTGTACCGCTGCAGCACCTGTGTGGCCGCTATATTACCGTGCAGAACGTCCTACCTACACCGCTGCCGGTCCCAGCGCTCCGCTGCCTGTCTGTATTGTGCTGCTCCACGTCTGTACCGCTGCAGCACCTATGTGGCAGCTATATTACTGCGCAGCGCATCCTACCTACACCGCTGCCGGTCCCAGCGCTCCGCTGCCTGTCTGTATTGTGCTGCTCCATGTCTGTACCGCTGCAGCACCTGTGTGGCCGCTATATTACTGCGCAGCGCATCCTACCTACGCCGCTGCCGGTCCCAGCGCTCCGCTGCCTGTCTGTATTGTGCTGCTCCATGTCTGTACCGCTGCAGCACCTGTGTGGCCGCTATATTACTGCGCAGCACATCCTACCTACACCGCTGCCGGTCCCAGCGCTCCGCTGCCTGCCTGTATTGTGCTGCTCCATGTCTGTACCGCTGCAGCACCTGTGTGGCCGCTATATTACCGTGCAGAACGTCCTACCTACACCGCTGCCGGTCCCAGCGCTCCGCTGCCTGTCTGTATTGTGCTGCTCCATGTCTGCACCGCTGCAGCACCTATGTGGCAGCTCTATTACTGCGCAGCGCATCCTACCTACACCGCTGCCGGTCCCAGCGCTCCGCTGCCTGTCTGTATTGTGCTGCTCCATGTCTGTACCGCTGCAGCACCTGTGTGGCCGCTATATTACTGCGCAGCGCATCCTACCTACACCGCTGCCGGTCCCAGCGCTCCGCTGCCTGTCTGTATTGTGCTGCTCCATGTCTGTACCGCTGCAGCACCTGTGTGGCCGCTATATTACTGCGCAGCGCATCCTACCTACGCCGCTGCCGGTCCCAGCGCTCCGCTGCCTGTCTGTATTGTGCTGCTCCATGTCTGTACCGCTGGAGCACCTGTGTGGCCGCTATATTACTGCGCAGCGCATCCTACCTACACCGCTGCCGGTCCCAGCGCTCCGCTGCCTGTCTGTATTGTGCTGCTCCATGTCTGTACCGCTGCAGCACCTGTATGGCCACTATATTACTGCGCAGCGCATCCTACCTACACCGCTGCCGGTCCCAGCGCTCCGCTGCCTGTCTGTATTGTGCTGCTCCATGTCTGTACCGCTGCAGCACCTGTGTGTCCGCTATATTACTGCGCAGCACATCCTACCTACACCGCTGCCGGTCCCAGCGCTCCGCTGCCTGTCTGTATTGTGCTGCTCCATGTCTGTACCGCTGCAGCACCTGCGTGGCCGCTATATTACTGCGCAGCGCATCCTACCTATACCGCTACCGGTCCGAGCGCTCTGCTGCCTGTCTGTATTGTGCTGCTCCACGTCTGTACCGCTGTAGCCCCTGTGTGGCCGCTATATTACTGCGCAGCGCATCCTACCTACACCGCTGCCGGTCCCAGCGCTCCGCTGCCTGTCTGTATTGTGCTGCTCCATGTCTGTCCTGCTGGAGCACCTGTGTGGCCGCTATATTACCACGCAGTGCATCCTACCTACACCGCTGCCGGTCCCAGCGCTCCGCTGCTTGTCTGTATTGTGCTGCTCCATGTCTGTACCGCTGCAGCACCTGTGTGGCCGCTCTATTACCACGCAGTGCATCCTACCTACACCGCTGCCGGTCCCAGCGCTCCGCTGCCTGTCTGTATTGTGCTGCTAAATGTCTGTACCGCTGCAGCACCTGTGTGGCTCCTATATTACTGCGCAGCGCATCCTACCTATGCCGCTACCAGTCCCAGCGCTCTGCTGCCTGTCTGTATTGTGCTGCTCCATGTCTGTACCGCTGCAGCACCTGTGTGGCCGCTATATTACTGCGCAGCGCATCCTACCTACACCGCTGCCGGTCCCAGCGCTCCGCTGCCTGTCTGTATTGTGCTGCTCCATGTCTGTACCGCTGCAGCACCTGTGTGTCCGCTCTATTACTGCGCAGCACGTCCTACCTACACCGCTGCCGGTCCCAGCGCTCCGCTGCCTGTCTGTATTGTGCTGCTCCATGTCTGTACCGCTGGAGCACCTGTGTGACCGCTATATTACCACGCAGTGCATCCTACCTACACCGCTGCCGGTCCCAGCGCTCCGCTGCCTGCCTGTATTGTGCTGCTCCACGTCTGTACCGCTGGAGCACCTGTGTGGCCGCTATATTACTGCGCAGCGCATCCTACCTACACCGCTGCCGGTCCCAGCGCTCCGCTGCCTGTCTGTATTGTGCTGCTCCATGTCTGTACCGCTGCAGCACCTGTGTGGCCTCTCTATTACTGCGCAGCGCATCCTACCTACACCGCTGCCGGTCCCAGCGCTCCGCTGCCTGTCTGTATTGTGCTGCTCCACGTCTGTACCGCTGCAGCACCTGTGTGGCCGCTATATTACTGCGCAGCGCATCCTACCTACACCGCTGCCGGTCCCAGCGCTCCGCTGCCTGTCTGTATTGTGCTGCTCCATGTCTGTACCGCTGGAGCACCTGTGTGGCTCCTATATTACTGCGCAGCGCATCCTACCTACACCGCTGCCGGTCCCAGCGCTCCGCTGCCTGTCTGTATTATGCTGCTCCATGTCTGTACCGCTGGAGCACCTGTATGTCCGCTCTATTACTGCGCAGCACATCCTACCTACACCGCTGCCGGTCCCAGCGCTCCGCTGCCTGTCTGTATTGTGCTGCTCCATGTCTGTACCGCTGGAGCACCTGTGTGGCCGCTATATTACCGCGCAGAACGTCCTACCTACACCGCTGCCGGTCCCAGCGCTCCGCTGCCTGTCTGTATTATGCTGCTCCATGTCTGTACCGCTGCAGCACCTGTGTGGCCGCTATATTACCATGCAGAGCATCCTACCTACGCCGCTGCCGGTCCCAGTGCTCCGCTGCCTCTCTGTATTGTGCTGCTCCATGTCTGTACCGCTGGAGCACCTGTGTGGCTCCTATATTACTGCGCAGTGCATCCTACCTACACCGCTGCCGGTCCCAGCGCTCCGCTGCCTGTCTGTATTGTGCTGCTCCACGTCTGTACCGCTGGAGCCCCTGTGTGGCCGCTATATTACTGCGCAGCACATCCTACCTACACCGCTGCCGGTCCCAGCGCTCCGCTGCCTGTCTGTATTGTGCTGCTCCATGTCTGTACCGCTGCAGCACCTGTGTGGCCGCTCTATTGCTGCGCAGAGCATCCTACCTACACCGCTGCCGGTCCCAGCGCTCCGCTGCCTGTCTGTATTGTGCTGCTCCACGTCTGTACCGCTGCAGCACCTGTGTGGCCGCTATATTACCGCGCAGCGCATCCTACCTACACCGCTGCCGGTCCCAGCGCTCCGCTGCCTGTCTGTATTGTGCTGCTCCACGTCTGTACCGCTGCAGCACCTGTGTGGCCGCTATATTACTGCGCAGCGCATCCTACCTACACCGCTGCCGGTCCCAGCGCTCCCCTGCCTGTCTGTATTGTGCTGCTCCATGTCTGTACCGCTGCAGCACCTGTGTGGCCGCTCTATTACTGCGCAGCGCATCCTACCTACACCGCTGCCGGTCCCAGCGCTCTGCTGCCTGTCTGTATTGTGCTGCTCCATGTCTGTACCGCTGGAGCACCTGTGTGGCCGCTCTATTACTGCGCAGCGCATCCTACCTACACCGCTGCCGGTCCCAGTGCTCCGCTGCCTGTCTGTATTGTGCTGCTCCATGTCTGTCCTGCTGGAGCACCTGCGTGGCCGCTATATTACTGCGCAGCGCATCCTACCTATACCGCTGCCGGTCCCAGCGCTCCGCTGCCTGTCTGTATTGTGCTGCTCCACTTCTGTACCGCTGGAGCACCTGTGTGGCCGCTATATTACCGCGCAGCGCATCCTACCTACACCGCTGCCGGTCCCAGCGCTCCGCTGCCTGTCTGTATTGTGCTGCTCCATGTCTGTACCGCTGGAGCACCTGTGTGGCCGCTATATTACCACGCAGCGCATCCTACCTACACCGCTGCCGGTCCCAGCGCTCCGCTGCCTGTCTGTATTGTGCTGCTCCATGTCTGTACCACTGGAGCCCCTGTGTGGCCGCTATATTACTGTGCAGTGTGTCCTACCTGCACGGCTGCCGGTCCCAGCGCTCCGCTGCCTGTCTGTATTGTGCTGCTCCACGTCTGTACCGCTGGAGCCCCTGTGTGGCCGCCATATTACTGCGCAGCGCATCCTACCTACACCGCTGCCGGTCCCAGCGCTCCGCTGCCTGTCTGTATTGTGCTGCTCCATGTCTGTACCGCTGCAGCACCTGTGTGGCCGCTCTATTACCACGCAGTGCATCCTACCTACACCGCTGCCGGTCCCAGCGCTCCGCTGCCTGTCTGTATTGTGCTGCTCCATGTCTGTACCACTGGAGCCCCTGTGTGGCCGCTATATTACTGCGCAGCGCATCCTACCTACACCGCTGCCGGTCCCAGAGCTCCGCTGCCTGTCTGTATTGTGCTGCTCCACGTCTGTACCGCTGCAGCACCTGTGTGGCCACTATATTACCATGCAGAGCATCCTACCTACACCGCTGCCGGTCCCAGCGCTCCGCTGCCTGTCTGTATTGTGCTGCTCCATGTCTGTACCGCTGCAGCACCTGTGTGGCCGCTATATTACTGCGCAGCACATCCTACCTACACCGCTGCCGGTCCCAGCGCTCCGCTGCCTGTCTGTATTGTGCTGCTCCATGTCTGTACCGCTGGAGCACCTGTGTGTCCGCTCTATTACTGCGCAGCGAATCCTACCTACACCGCTGCCTGTCTGTATTGTGCTGCTCCATGTCTGTACCGCTGCAGCACCTGTGTGGCCGCTCTATTACCACGCAGTGCATCCTACCTACACCGCTGCCGGTCCCAGCGCTCCGCTGCCTGTCTGTATTGTGCTGCTCCATGTCTGTACCACTGGAGCACCTGTGTGGCAGCTATATTACTGCGCAGTGCATCCTACCTACACCGCTGCCGGTCCCAGCGCTCCGCTGCCTGTCTGTATTGTGCTGCTCCACGTCTGTACCGCTGCAGCACCTGTGTGGCCGCTATATTACTGCGCAGTGCATCCTACCTACACCGCTGCCGGTCCCAGCGCTCCGCTGCCTGTCTGTATTGTGCTGCTCCATGTCTGTACCGCTGGAGCCCCTGTGTGCCCGCTATATTACCGCGCAGCGCATCCTACCTACACCGCTGCCGGTCCCAGCGCTCCGCTGCCTGTCTGTATTGTGCTGCTCCATGTCTGTACCGCTGGAGCACCTGTATGTCCGCTCTATTACTGCGCAGTGCATCCTACCTACACCGCTGCCGGTCCCAGCGCTCCGCTGCCTGTCTGTATTGTGCTGCTCCACGTCTGTACCGCTGCAGCACCTGTGTGGCCGCTATATTACTGCGCAGCGCATCCTACCTACACCGCTGCCGGTCCCAGCGCTCCGCTGCCTGTCTGTATTGTGCTGCTCCACGTCTGTACCGCTGCAGCACCTGTGTGTCCGCTCTATTACTGCGCAGCACATCCTACCTACACCGCTGCCGGTCCCAGCGCTCCGCTGCCTGTCTGTATTATGCTGCTCCACGTCTGTACCGCTGGAGCCCCTGTGTGGCCGCTTTATTACTGCGCAGCGCATCCTACCTACACCGCTGCCGGTCCCAGCGCTCCGCTGCCTGTCTGTATTGTGCTGCTCCACGTCTGTACCGCTGGAGCCCCTGTGTGGCCGCTTTATTACTGCGCAGCGCATCCTACCTACACCGCTGCCGGTCCCAGCGCTCCGCTGCCTGTCTGTATTGTGCTGCTCCACGTCTGTACCGCTGGAGCACCTGTGTGGCCGCTATATTACTGCGCAGCACATCCTACCTACACCGCTGCCGGTCCCAGCGCTCCGCTGCCTGTCTGTATTGTGCTGCTCCATGTCTGTACCGCTGGAGCACCTGTGTGGCCGCTATATTACCACGCAGCGCATCCTACCTACACCGCTGCCGGTCCCAGCGCTCCGCTGCCTGTCTGTATTGTGCTGCTCCATGTCTGTACCACTGGAGCCCCTGTGTGGCCGCTATATTACTGTGCAGTGTGTCCTACCTACACGGCTGCCGGTCCCAGCGCTCCGCTGCCTGTCTGTATTGTGCTGCTCCACGTCTGTACCGCTGGAGCCCCTGTGTGGCCGCCATATTACTGCGCAGCGCATCCTACCTACACCGCTGCCGGTCCCAGCGCTCCGCTGCCTGTCTGTATTGTGCTGCTCCATGTCTGTACCGCTGCAGCACCTGTGTGGCCGCTCTATTACCACGCAGTGCATCCTACCTACACCGCTGCCGGTCCCAGCGCTCCGCTGCCTGTCTGTATTGTGCTGCTCCATGTCTGTACCACTGGAGCCCCTGTGTGGCCGCTATATTACTGCGCAGCGCATCCTACCTACACCGCTGCCGGTCCCAGAGCTCCGCTGCCTGTCTGTATTGTGCTGCTCCACGTCTGTACCGCTGCAGCACCTGTGTGGCCACTATATTACCATGCAGAGCATCCTACCTACACCGCTGCCGGTCCCAGCGCTCCGCTGCCTGTCTGTATTGTGCTGCTCCATGTCTGTACCGCTGCAGCACCTGTGTGGCCGCTATATTACTGCGCAGCACATCCTACCTACACCGCTGCCGGTCCCAGCACTCCGCTGCCTGTCTGTATTGTGCTGCTCCATGTCTGTACCACTGGAGCACCTGTGTGGCCGCTATATTACTGCGCAGCACATCCTACCTACACCGCTGCCGGTCCCAGCGCTCCGCTGCCTGTCTGTATTGTGCTGCTCCATGTCTGTACCGCTGGAGCACCTGTGTGTCCGCTCTATTACTGCGCAGCGAATCCTACCTACACCGCTGCCTGTCTGTATTGTGCTGCTCCATGTCTGTACCGCTGCAGCACCTGTGTGGCCGCTCTATTACCACGCAGTGCATCCTACCTACACCGCTGCCGGTCCCAGCGCTCCGCTGCCTGTCTGTATTGTGCTGCTCCATGTCTGTACCACTGGAGCACCTGTGTGGCAGCTATATTACTGCGCAGTGCATCCTACCTACACCGCTGCCGGTCCCAGCGCTCCGCTGCCTGTCTGTATTGTGCTGCTCCACGTCTGTACCGCTGCAGCACCTGTGTGGCCGCTATATTACTGCGCAGTGCATCCTACCTACACCGCTGCCGGTCCCAGCGCTCCGCTGCCTGTCTGTATTGTGCTGCTCCATGTCTGTACCGCTGGAGCCCCTGTGTGCCCGCTATATTACCGCGCAGCGCATCCTACCTACACCGCTGCCGGTCCCAGCGCTCCGCTGCCTGTCTGTATTGTGCTGCTCCATGTCTGTACCGCTGGAGCACCTGTATGTCCGCTCTATTACTGCGCAGTGCATCCTACCTACACCGCTGCCGGTCCCAGCGCTCCGCTGCCTGTCTGTATTGTGCTGCTCCACGTCTGTACCGCTGCAGCACCTGTGTGGCCGCTATATTACTGCGCAGCGCATCCTACCTACACCGCTGCCGGTCCCAGCGCTCCGCTGCCTGTCTGTATTGTGCTGCTCCACGTCTGTACCGCTGCAGCACCTGTGTGTCCGCTCTATTACTGCGCAGCACATCCTACCTACACCGCTGCCGGTCCCAGCGCTCCGCTGCCTGTCTGTATTATGCTGCTCCACGTCTGTACCACTGCAGCACCTGTGTGTCCGCTCTATTACTGCGCAGCGCATCCTACCTACACCGCTGCCGGTCCCAGCGCTCCGCTGCCTGTCTGTATTGTGCTGCTCCACGTCTGTACCGCTGCAGCACCTGTGTGTCCGCTCTATTACTGCGCAGCACATCCTACCTACACCGCTGCCGGTCCCAGCGCTCCGCTGCCTGTCTGTATTGTGCTGCTCCATGTCTGTACCGCTGGAGCCCCTGTGTGCCCGCTATATTACCGCGCAGCGCATCCTACCTACACCGCTGCCGGTCCCAGCGCTCCGCTGCCTGTCTGTATTGTGCTGCTCCATGTCTGTACCGCTTGAGCACCTGTATGTCCGCTCTATTACTGCGCAGTGCATCCTACCTACACCGCTGCCGGTCCCAGCGCTCCGCTGCCTGTCTGTATTGTGCTGCTCCACGTCTGTACCGCTGGAGCCCCTGTGTGGCCGCTTTATTACTGCGCAGCGCATCCTACCTACACCGCTGCCGGTCCCAGCGCTCCGCTGCCTGTCTGTATTGTGCTGCTCCACGTCTGTACCGCTGGAGCCCCTGTGTGGCCGCTTTATTACTGCGCAGCGCATCCTACCTACACCGCTGCCGGTCCCAGCGCTCCGCTGCCTGTCTGTATTGTGCTACTCCACGTCTGTACCGCTGGAGCACCTGTGTGGCCGCTATATTACTGCGCAGCACATCCTACCTACACCGCTGCCGGTCCCAGCGCTCCGCTGCCTGTCTGTATTGTGCTGCTCCACGTCTGTACCGCTGCAGCACCTGTATGGCCACTATATTACTGCGCAGCACATCCTACCTACACCGCTGCCGGTCCCAGCGCTCCGCTGCCTGTCTGTATTGTGCTGCTCCATGTCTGTACCGCTGCAGCACCTGTGTGGCCGCTCTATTACCACGCAGTGCATCCTACCTACACCGCTGCCAGTCCCAGCGCTCCGCTGCCTGTCTGTATTGTGCTGCTCCACGTCTGTACCGCTGCAGCACCTGTGTGGCCGCTATATTACTGCGCAGCACATCCTACCTACACCGCTGCCGGTCCCAGCGCTCCGCTGCCTGTCTGTATTGTGCTGCTCCACGTCTGTACCGCTGGAGCACCTGTGTGGCCGCTCTATTACTGCGCAGCGCATCCTACCTACACCGCTGCCGGTCCCAGCGCTCCGCTGCCTGTCTGTATTGTGCTGCTCCACGTCTGTACCGCTGGAGCACCTGTGTGGCCGCTCTATTACTGCGCAGCGCATCCTACCTACACTGCTGCCGGTCCCAGCGCTCCGCTGCCTGTCTGTATTGTGCTGCTCCACGTCTGTACCGCTGGAGCACCTGTGTGGCAGCTATATTACTGCGCAGCACATCCTACCTACACCGCTGCCGGTCCCAGCGCTCCGCTGCCTGTCTGTATTGTGCTGCTCCATGTCTGTACCGCTGCAGCACCTGTGTGGCCGCTATATTACTGCGCAGCACATCCTACCTACACCGCTGCCGGTCCCAGCGCTCCGCTGCCTGTCTGTATTGTGCTGCTCCACGTCTGTACCGCTGCAGCACCTGTGTGGCCACTATATTACCGTGCAGAACGTCCTACCTACACCGCTGCCGGTCCCAGCGCTCCGCTGCCTGTCTGTATTGTGCTGCTCCACGTCTGTACCGCTGGAGCACCTGTGTGGCCGCTATATTACTGCGCAGCACATCCTACCTACACCGCTGCCGGTCCCAGCGCTCCGCTGCCTGTCTGTATTGTGCTGCTCCATGTCTGTACCGCTGCAGCACCTGTGTGGCCGCTCTATTGCTGCGCAGAGCATCCTACCTACACCGCTGCCGGTCCCAGCGCTCCGCTGCCTGTCTGTATTGTGCTGCTCCACGTCTGTACCGCTGCAGCACCTGTGTGGCCGCTATATTACTGCGCAGCGCATCCTACCTACACCACTGCCGGTCCCAGCGCTCCGCTGCCTGTCTGTATTGTGCTGCTCCATGTCTGTACCGCTGCAGCACCTGTGTGGCCGCTCTATTACCGCGCAGCGCATCCTACCTACACCGCTGCCGGTCCCAGCGCTCCGCTGCCTGTCTGTATTGTGCTGCTCCATGTCTGTACCGCTGCAGCACCTGTGTGGCCGCTATATTACCGCGCAGCGCATCCTACCTACACCGCTGCCGGTCCCAGCGCTCCGCTGCCTGTCTGTATTGTGCTGCTCCACGTCTGTACCGCTGGAGCACCTGTGTGGCCGCTATATTACTGCGCAGCACATCCTACCTACACCGCTGCCGGTCCCAGCGCTCCGCTGCCTGCCTGTATTGTGCTGCTCCATGTCTGTACCGCTGCAGCACCTGTGTGGCCGCTATATTACTGCGCAGCACATCCTACCTACACCGCTGCCGGTCCCAGCGCTCCGCTGCCTGTCTGTATTGTGCTGCTCCACGTCTGTACCGCTGGAGCACCTGTGTGGCCGCTATATTACTGCGCAGCACATCCTACCTACACCGCTGCCGGTCCCAGCGCTCCGCTGCCTGTCTGTATTGTGCTGCTCCACGTCTGTACCGCTGGAGCACCTGTGTGGCTGCTATATTACTACGCAGCACATCCTACCTACACCGCTGCCGGTCCCAGCGCTCCGCTGCCTGCCTGTATTGTGCTGCTCCACGTCTGTACCGCTGCAGCACCTGTGTGGCCACTATATTACCGTGCAGAACGTCCTACCTACACCGCTGCCGGTCCCAGCGCTCCGCTGCCTGTCTGTATTGTGCTGCTCCACGTCTGTACCGCTGGAGCACCTGTGTGGCCGCTATATTACTGCGCAGCACATCCTACCTACACCGCTGCCGGTCCCAGCGCTCCGCTGCCTGTCTGTATTGTGCTGCTCCACGTCTGTACCGCTGGAGCACCTGTGTGGCCGCTATATTACTGCGCAGCACATCCTACCTACACCGCTGCCGGTCCCAGCGCTCCGCTGCCTGTCTGTATTGTGCTGCTCCATGTCTGTACCGCTGGAGCACCTGTGTGACCATTATATTACCGCGCAGAGCATCCTACCTACACCGCTGCCGGTCCCAGCGCTCCGCTGCCTGTCTGTATTGTGCTGCTCCATGTCTGTACCGCTGCAGCACCTGTGTGGCCGCTCTATTGCTGCGCAGAGCATCCTACCTACACCGCTGCCGGTCCCAGCGCTCCGCTGCCTGTCTGTATTGTGCTGCTCCACGTCTGTACCGCTGCAGCACCTGTGTGGCCGCTATATTACCGCGCAGCGCATCCTACCTACACCGCTGCCGGTCCCAGCGCTCCGCTGCCTGTCTGTATTGTGCTGTTCCACGTCTGTACCGCTGCAGCACCTGTGTGGCCGCTATATTACTGCGCAGCGCATCCTACCTACACCGCTGCCGGTCCCAGTGCTCCGCTGCCTGTCTGTATTGTGCTGCTCCATGTCTGTCCTGCTGGAGCACCTGCGTGGCCGCTATATTACTGCGCAGCGCATCCTACCTATACCGCTGCCGGTCCCAGCGCTCCGCTGCCTGTCTGTATTGTGCTGCTCCACTTCTGTACCGCTGGAGCACCTGTGTGGCCGCTATATTACCGCGCAGCGCATCCTACCTACACCGCTGCCGGTCCCAGCGCTCCGCTGCCTGTCTGTATTGTGCTGCTCCATGTCTGTACCACTGGAGCCCCTGTGTGGCCGCTATATTACTGTGCAGTGTGTCCTACCTACACTGCTGCCGGTCCCAGCGCTCCGCTGCCTGTCTGTATTGTGCTGCTCCACGTCTGTACCGCTGGAGCCCCTGTGTGGCCGCTATATTACTGCGCAGCACATCCTACCTACACCGCTGCCGGTCCCAGCGCTCCGCTGCCTGTCTGTATTGTGCTGCTCCACGTCTGTACCGCTGGAGCCCCTGTGTGGCCGCCATATTACTGCGCAGCGCATCCTACCTACACCGCTGCCGGTCCCAGCGCTCCGCTGCCTGTCTGTATTGTGCTGCTCCATGTCTGTACCGCTGCAGCACCTGTGTGGCCGCTCTATTACCACGCAGTGCATCCTACCTACACCGCTGCCGGTCCCAGCGCTCCGCTGCCTGTCTGTATTGTGCTGCTCCATGTCTGTACCACTGGAGCCCCTGTGTGGCCGCTATATTACTGCGCAGCGCATCCTACCTACACCGCTGCCGGTCCCAGAGCTCCGCTGCCTGTCTGTATTGTGCTGCTCCACGTCTGTACCGCTGCAGCACCTGTGTGGCCACTATATTACCATGCAGAGCATCCTACCTACACCGCTGCCGGTCCCAGCGCTCCGCTGCCTGTCTGTATTGTGCTGCTCCATGTCTGTACCGCTGCAGCACCTGTGTGGCCGCTATATTACTGCGCAGCACATCCTACCTACACCGCTGCCGGTCCCAGCGCTCCGCTGCCTGTCTGTATTGTGCTGCTCCATGTCTGTACCGCTGCAGCACCTGTGTGGCCACTATATTACCGTGCAGAACGTCCTACCTACAGCGCTGCCGGTCCCAGCGCTCCGCTGCCTGTCTGTATTGTGCTGCTCCATGTCTGTACCGCTGGAGCCCCTGTGTGCCCGCTATATTACCGCGCAGCGCATCCTACCTACACCGCTGCCGGTCCCAGCGCTCCGCTGCCTGTCTGTATTGTGCTGCTCCATGTCTGTACCGCTGGAGCACCTGTATGTCCGCTCTATTACTGCGCAGCGCATCCTACCTACACCGCTGCCGGTCCCAGCGCTCCGCTGCCTGTCTGTATTGTGCTGCTCCACGTCTGTACCGCTGCAGCACCTGTGTGGCCGCTATATTACTGCGCAGCGCATCCTACCTACACCGCTGCCGGTCCCAGCGCTCCGCTGCCTGTCTGTATTGTGCTGCTCCACGTCTGTACCGCTGCAGCACCTGTGTGTCCGCTCTATTACTGCGCAGCACATCCTACCTACACCGCTGCCGGTCCCAGCGCTCCGCTGCCTGTCTGTATTATGCTGCTCCACGTCTGTACCGCTGGAGCCCCTGTGTGGCCGCTTTATTACTGCGCAGCGCATCCTACCTACACCGCTGCCGGTCCCAGCGCTCCGCTGCCTGTCTGTATTGTGCTGCTCCACGTCTGTACCGCTGGAGCCCCTGTGTGGCCGCTTTATTACTGCGCAGCGCATCCTACCTACACCGCTGCCGGTCCCAGCGCTCCGCTGCCTCTCTGTATTGTGCTGCTCCACGTCTGTACCGCTGCAGCACCTGTGTGGCCGCTATATTACTGCGCAGCACGTCCTACCTACACCGCTGCCGGTCCCAGCGCTCCGCTGCCTGTCTGTATTGTGCTGCTCCACGTCTGTACCGCTGGAGCACCTGTGTGGCCGCTATATTACTGCGCAGCACATCCTACCTACACCGCTGCCGGTCCCAGCGCTCCGCTGCCTGTCTGTATTGTGCTGCTCCACGTCTGTACCGCTGGAGCCCCTGTGTGGCCGCTATATTACTGCGCAGCGCATCCTACCTACACCGCTGCCGGTCCCAGCGCTCCGCTGCCTGTCTGTATTGTGCTGCTCCACGTCTGTACCGCTGGAGCACCTGCGTGGCCGCTATATTACTGCGCAGCACATCCTACCTACACCGCTGCCGGTCCCAGCGCTCCGCTGCCTGTCTGTATTGTGCTGCTCCATGTCTGTACCGCTGGAGCACCTGTATGTCCGCTCTATTACTGCGCAGCGCATCCTACCTACACCGCTGCCGGTCCCAGCGCTCCGCTGCCTGTCTGTATTGTGCTGCTCCACGTCTGTACCGCTGCAGCACCTGTGTGGCCGCTATATTACTGCGCAGCGCATCCTACCTACACCGCTGCCGGTCCCAGCGCTCCGCTGCCTGTCTGTATTGTGCTGCTCCACGTCTGTACCGCTGCAGCACCTGTGTGTCCGCTCTATTACTGCGCAGCACATCCTACCTACACCGCTGCCGGTCCCAGCGCTCCGCTGCCTGTCTGTATTGTGCTGCTCCATGTCTGTACCGCTGGAGCCCCTGTGTGGCTGCTCTATTACCACGCAGAGCATCCTACCTACACCGCTGCCGGTCCCAGCGCTCCGCTGCCTGTCTGTATTGTGCTGCTCCATGTCTGTACCGCTGGAGCCCCTGTGTGGCCGCTTTATTACTGCGCAGCGCATCCTACCTACACCGCTGCCGGTCCCAGCGCTCCGCTGCCTGTCTGTATTGTGCTGCTCCACGTCTGTACCGCTGGAGCCCCTGTGTGGCCGCTTTATTACTGCGCAGCGCATCCTACCTACACCGCTGCCGGTCCCAGCGCTCCGCTGCCTCTCTGTATTGTGCTGCTCCACGTCTGTACCGCTGCAGCACCTGTGTGGCCGCTATATTACTGCGCAGCACGTCCTACCTACACCGCTGCCGGTCCCAGCGCTCCGCTGCCTGTCTGTATTGTGCTGCTCCACGTCTGTACCGCTGGAGCACCTGTGTGGCCGCTATATTACTGCGCAGCACATCCTACCTACACCGCTGCCGGTCCCAGCGCTCCGCTGCCTGTCTGTATTGTGCTGCTCCACGTCTGTACCGCTGGAGCCCCTGTGTGGCCGCTATATTACTGCGCAGCGCATCCTACCTACACCGCTGCCGGTCCCAGCGCTCCGCTGCCTGTCTGTATTGTGCTGCTCCACGTCTGTACCGCTGGAGCACCTGTATGTCCGCTCTATTACTACGCAGCGCATCCTACCTACACCGCTGCCGGTCCCAGCGCTCCGCTGCCTGTCTGTATTGTGCTGCTCCATGTCTGTACCGCTGCAGCACCTGTGTGGCCGCTCTATTACTGCGCAGCGCATCCTACCTACACCACTGCCGGTCCCAGCGCTCCGCTGCCTCTCTGTATTGTGCTGCTCCATGTCTGTACCGCTGCAGCACCTGTGTGGCTGCTATATTACTGCGCAGCACATCCTACCTACACCGCTGCCGGTCCCAGCGCTCCGCTGCCTGTCTGTATTGTGCTGCTCCACGTCTGTACCGCTGGAGCCCCTGTGTGGCAGCTATATTACTGCGCAGCACATCCTACCTACACCGCTGCCGGTCCCAGCGCTCCGCTGCCTGTCTGTATTGTGCTGCTCCACGTCTGTACCGCTGGAGCACCTGTGTGGCCGCTATATTACTGCGCAGCACATCCTACCTACACCGCTGCCGGTCCCAGCGCTCCGCTGCCTGTCTGTATTGTGCTGCTCCACGTCTGTACCGCTGCAGCACCTGTATGGCCACTATATTACCGTGCAGAACGTCCTACCTACACCGCTGCCGGTCCCAGCGCTCCGCTGCCTGTCTGTATTGTGCTGCTCCACGTCTGTACCGCTGGAGCACCTGTGTGGCCGCTATATTACTGCGCAGCACATCCTACCTACACCGCTGCCGGTCCCAGCGCTCCGCTGCCTGTCTGTATTGTGCTGCTCCATGTCTGTACCGCTGGAGCACCTGTGTGGCCGCTATATTACTGCGCAGCACATCCTACCTACACCGCTGCCGGTCCCAGCGCTCCGCTGCCTGTCTGTATTGTGCTGCTCCACGTCTGTACCGCTGGAGCACCTGTGTGGCCGCTATATTACTGCGCAGCACATCCTACCTACACCGCTGCCGGTCCCAGCGCTCCGCTGCCTGTCTGTATTGTGCTGCTCCACGTCTGTACCGCTGCAGCACCTGTGTGTCCGCTCTATTACTGCGCAGCGCATCCTACCTACACCGCTGCCGGTCCCAGCGCTCCGCTGCCTGTCTGTATTGTGCTGCTCCATGTCTGTACCGCTGGAGCCCCTGTGTGGCCGCTATATTACTGCGCAGCGCATCCTACCTACACCGCTGCCGGTCCCAGCGCTCCGCTGCCTGTCTGTATTGTGCTGCTCCACGTCTGTACCGCTGCAGCACCTGTGTGGCAGCTATATTACTGCGCAGCGCATCCTACCTACACCGCTGCCTGTCCCAGCGCTCCGCTGCCTGTCTGTATTGTGCTGCTCCACGTCTGTACCGCTGGAGCCCCTGTGTGGCCGCTATATTACTGCGCAGCGCATCCTACCTACACCGCTGCCGGTCCCAGCGCTCCGCTGCCTGTCTGTATTGTGCTGCTCCACGTCTGTACCGCTGGAGCCCCTGTGTGGCCGCTATATTACTGCGCAGCGCATCCTACCTACACCGCTGCCGGTCCCAGCGCTCCGCTGCCTGTCTGTATTGTGCTGCTCCACGTCTGTACCGCTGGAGCACCTGTGTGGCCGCTCTATTACCGTGCAGTGTGTCCCTACCTATGCTGCTGCCGGTCCCAGCGCTCTGCGTCCATCCCTCTCCCCGTCTATACTCTCTCTCTTCAGTAACCTCCCCCGGCCTTCGCCACCAGTGGTCCCGCTGAGCGCTGCATTCTCTGGCCGTGTGTGCCAGCAGAGGAAGCGGGGTGAGCAGGGGATGACTGCACTTGCATAAAGAGCCACTGGGAGCCGGGAGGAATAAAGTGGTGTGGGTGCCGGTTCATGTACGATCGGGACCCCCTTGTATTCTATTCCTATATATCCCTTCTCCCTAACACTAGTGCTCTGGATACAACCAGTAATCACTCAGGGCTGGCTGCTGCATTAATCTCTCTGTGCTCCTGGATCTCCTGTAGAGAGGTGCAGATCCCTTCAGATGGGATCTTAGTCTCTCTAATCTTAAGGCTTTTGTCCCCCTTATAATTAGGTTGACGCAGAATCAGTACTGTGTAATGGAGTAGGAGCTGCTTCTCAGTGCTGTGCCTCCAGCACAATCTTTTCAAACTGAGGGATGGGGGGGGTGGGTGAAAGGGGAGGGGGAGGAGCCAGCTGTGCATAGCATTTATAATTTTAGATTATGCCACACCTCTGGTTGCTAACTTCACACCCTACTGTATAAGCTGTTCCAGTGCCCCCTAGTGGATTAAAGAGAAATGAAAGTTTTTGAATGACCATACAAGGAGAAGCGTGTTTTAGTAGGTAATAGAGGGGACGAGCGGGGGGAGAGCAAGTGGTATTCTGACCCTCATTACATGATAGCTAAACCATGTCCATCTCTCAATGCACAGAGGATGAGATTTCTGGAAGTGTAAACCTTTTATTAATACTGACTGGAATGACTGTCCATATAATATAGCTGTAGTTCTGCCGAATAGGTCACTGTACATGTAACAGATAAGAGAATAAACAGTGCACGGAAATAAGATGTAAGACTCTGGGGTAGAGGAGACGTAACGCAGCCTGTCAGCAACTCATGCGCAGATAATGGAGTAGTAACAAACATGGAGGATGATGGGGGATTTTATCTGGGGGCTAATACAAGAAAGTCCATCCAATCACAGGAGAAATACAACAAATATTCATTTCTAAACCTTTTTTTATATTTTCTGTTTTTATTTGTTTTTGTAAATAAAAGTAATTAAAATTCAATATTTTTACATGCAATAAAAGTTATGAAAATAGGGAAATTTTCTTACAATCCGTAATTTCATTCTGATAGCTACAAAAGGAAACTTTTTCTGGTAAATCTATTTTTTCTTTAATTAGTAATGTGAAAGAAATAAAAATGAGATATGCAGAACCCGGACTCACAATTTGTGTTGACCGGTGTTATGAAACGACTGCGCATGTGTACGGATCGTAATGTGCAGGTGCAACGCCAAATTCCCCCAAATCCTGTGCCCAAGTGTTTTCAGGGCGGGTGTGTGACGTCCGCTCCGGCCCCGATCACCCTGATTCTATCACACTGTAGGAGTAAGTCCTGGCCAGAGGCGGATTTAGACCTCATGGGGCCCTAGGTAAGACACTGGTGTGGGGCCCCCTCCCTCACACAATCTGTAGCACTATATTTTCCTGCCTGATTCACGCCAATTGCATTATCCGTCACGCCGTTAGCTGCGGCAGTAGTGATGCTGGTGTCATGGACGACACATAAAAGAAAAGGAAGAAGTAAGCGTGGACAGTGCGAGGAAACACAGAGAGCCGTAGCGTCAGACTTACAGCTATTTATTGTGTATACTGAGAGGAGCCATATGTTTGTAATTCAGACTGAAGATTGTGGAGAGATAAAGTGAGAGGAATGTCATCTGCAGAGAGTGAAATGTTGTAACGGTTCTTCCCCACTTCAATCCCTTTAATATTAGGGTTAGCTGTAATTCAGTGGCTCTCAAACTCGGTCCTCAGGACCCCACACAGTGCATGTTTTGCAGGTAACCCAGCAGGTGCACAGGTGTATTAATTACTCACTGACACATTTTAAAAGGTCCACAGGTGGAGCTAATTATGTCTCTTGTGATTCTGTTAGGAGACCTGCAAAACATGCACTGTTTGGGGCCCTGAGGACCGAGTTTGAGAACCTGTGCACTAGACCACAGGTTCTCAAACTCGGTCCTCAGGACCCCACACAGTGCACGTTTTGCAGGTCTCCTCACAGAATCACAAATGAAATAATTAACTTCACCTGTGGACCTTTTAAAATCTTTTTTGCTGCCTTGCGATCAGATAGTCTCTGCCTATGGGGGAGTGTATTTTCGCTTTGCAAGTGTGGGAACGCGTGTGCTGCCGAATGGCCCAAAAAAGTTTTGTGCAGTTTCTAAGTAGCTCTAGACTTACTCAGCCCTTGCGATCATTTCAGCCTGTCTGGTCCGGATTTGATGTCAGACACCCGCCCTGCAAACGCTCGGACACTCCTGCGTTTTTTCAACCACTCCCTGAAAACGGTCACTTGACACCCATAAACGCCCTCTTCCTGTCAATCACCTTGTGATCGCCCGTGCGAATGGATTCTTTGTAAAATTCATCGCACAGCAACGATCCGCTTTGTACTCTTACGACGCGCCTGTGCATTGTAGTGCATACGCATGCGCAGTGTCAAAGTAAAAAATATTACAGAGAACATACAGACTCCACACATTATAAGTGTTATGATTCCTGTACTCCAGACCGGAGAAGATCTTATGGCAGGGATCTGAGTACAGGAACAATATGCTGGTTGTGGGAGCTGGAGAGCCTAGTAACCCCTGGCGCCCTAACTCCGTTGTCTCGCCCGTGTTATCAGAAATCCCCTGCGAGACTATGGTTGCTTGAGCCCATGGCAGCCGCGTTCGAAGGGCGGATTATGTCTGCCCAACCCCGATGCCCCCGCAGGTCTTAATGGGAGACAAGGGGAAGTCCGAGACAGGGTGATAACAAGGGGCCCTCTGACTAAGCAACCAAGCCAGGGATTACAAGCTAACTAAACTAAATCAAAAGGTATGCGCGGACTAGCCGCCAGGGAAAAGGACTACCAAAGATCCACTGATCCGACACTCCTTTCCGGCACCGCTGGACACCAGAGTGGATCTTGTGGAAGCGGAATCCTCCGCAAAGCTCCAGAACACAATATAAACAAAATAATAAACTGTAGCGGACAAGCCGCAACACACGGCTGCGCCGCGACTCACGAACACCACCAGATGTTAAAGGTGCTCGGTCAGACTCCAGGAACAGATGGTAACTTCCGAGTACAGGATCTCTGAGGACAGGAACAATCGAATGGACCGGGACTGGAAACTCTCTGTAGCAGACTCAGGCAAACAGGAAGCTCAGGAACTAGCAGGAACCAAGCTCAGAACTCAAGCAGACTGAAAACCCAGAAATATCACCAGCGTCTGTGAACTGCAATCAGCCAGCATATAACAGAGAGGCCTAATTAATAATCCAGAGCAGCTGGCCTATTGCATGATTCCAACTGACAAGATGCAATTAGCAGCCAGGTGAGGCTGAACACATGGAACAAGCTGCAATTACACAGACTAACCAGCGGCAGCAGACAAGAGCATACTAAAACAGAGCAACAGGAAATCCTGGCATGCAAGACAACTTTATAAACATAAATAGGAGTGAACCACTACCTGTGGTTCATAACAGTATCCCCTCCTTAAGGGTGAGCTCCGAGCACCCCATGACACCCACGGGGAACATAAACTGAAGTATAACATAAAATACAGAACCAAAATGCAAAACAGGAATGAGCCACAGCCGTGGCTCATAACATTACCCCCCTCTTGAGGAGGGGTCAAAAGACCCCAAAATTCAGACTATCCAGAACAAGGGATACAAAAAAAAAAACCTGACACATTGGTCAGACAGACACAAAAACAGAAACAAGCTGCAACCACAGCTTGTAACAGTGCCCTCCCCCTGACGGTGGCCACTGGACACAAGATAAGGAAAAAAAAAAATCTTTTTTTTTTTTTTATCAAGGCAAGAGTCAAAAATTATTTCTTTTTCTTCTTCTTCTTTTTACAAAGCTCTTTAGGTCTGACCAAGGTAATTCCCCAAACATTGTCTGAACTGATGGTACCACCCAACAAGGCTGCGTTCAAATCAGAGACAGGTTTCTTACCCTTGGGAGCTGAACTTTCTGGCAAAGTACTATTATTAGAAGAAGAAGAAGTCAGAAAAGCACATCCTGCAGTCAAAGCAACGGGCTGGGACTCTTGTGCCGAGTTTACAGTATTTGGTGGAATCTCAGCAGACAAGACGGGTGACTTAGAGGAACCTGAACCAATTTCTTTGGAACCATATCTTTTAATAATTGCATCACTGAATGCTGGGGGATCCTGAAGAATGGGATCTTCAGCTTTCATTAGGCTGGTCGCCCACTCAAAAGGCTCTCCTTTAAAAGAATAAATAAGATAGAGCACAAGGTTCTCTGGAGTGATGCCCAGAAATGGTCTAGACAACATAATAATGTAATAGTGTTTGTAAAGCGCCAGAAATTGGGCTAAGTCCCCATCAAAGATTATGGATGTTGAGATATCAGAGTCAGGATCTGTTTCCTTCCCATCTGACTGACTGAAGTGCTTTGCTAGGACCTGGTCACTATTGCCCTTACTTGAGGCTGAGACATTCTGAACCCCACCCGGGGCAGTGACTTTCTGAACCCCACCCGGGGCAGTGACTTTCTGAACCCCCGCTGGGGCAGTGACTTTCTGAACCCCCGCTGGGGCAGTGGCCTCCGGGAACCCCGCTGGGGCAGTGGCCTCCGGGAACCCCGCTGGGGCAGTGGCCTCCGGGAACCCCGCTGGGGTCAGCACCTCGGATTCTTTTACTGGGACCGGGCCGTTGGCCTCCCTGACTGGGATCGGGCCATCGGCCTCCCTCTCTGAGTCGATAATTATCGAAAGTTCTCCCGGGACTATGACTTCCGGGACTTTTGCTGAAGCCATAACGTTCAGATCCTCCACTAATGCTATGCTTCTTAAGTTCTTTCCTGGGGAAACGACTTCTAGATCCTTCTTTGGGGCTGCGTCTCTCGAGACCCCACTTGGGGATATTACTTCAAAGATCCCTTCTGGGGTTTTGCTTCTCGAGTTCCCTTCAAGAACTATGGTTTTAGATACCCTTTCTGGGATTGCGCTTTTCAAATCCCTACCTGGGGTAACAGCTTCTGAGACCCCTTCCGGTATGGACACCTGAACTATAATATTTGATGTCCCTCTATAAGCTAGGGCATCGGGTACCGCTCCAGCACTCTGGGCATCGGGTACCGCTCCAGCACTCTGGGCATCGGGTACCGCTCCAGCACTCTGGGCATCGGGTACCGCTCCAGCACTCTGGGCATCGGGTACCGCTCCAGCACTCTGGGCATCGGGTACCGCTCCAGCACTCTGGGCATCAGGTACCGCTCCAGCACTCTGAGCATCGGGCACCACTCCAGGACCCTGGGCATCGGGCACCACTCCAGGACCCTGGGCATCGGGCACCACTCCAGGACCCTGGGCATCGGGCACCACTACAGGGACTTGCAACTCCGCTTCCACAGGAACCTCAAGAGAGGAGAGAAACATTCTCTTTTGATTCCTGAATCTATAATGGGGCTCCCTTGCCCAAGGACCCCAATTATAGGACAGAGAGCTTTTTTGTGTGGGTTGTGTGACAAGTACCTCTGCCACAGTAGAGACAGGAGTAGGTCTTGTATCATGACTCAACTTGGCCAGAGGGCAAGACTCGTCACCACACTTTGGCTTGCGCAACTCACAGGTCTGCAGATAATGGCCTAAACCCCCACAATATAGGCATAAGTTTAAGTTTCTGCGACGCAGACGCTCCTCTTCTGAGAGCCTGGGCCGCAGAAAACTTTTAAACCTTTTCTCTTCAATTAAACCAGAGGATTCTCTTGTCACCATACTGTGAACAAGAGTCTCTTTAGAGATAGATGTACTCTCAACGACTTCTGGCAAAATGAGCAAGATTTTAGTCAGAAGGTTTTGCAGTTGCTTTAGGGATTGCTGCCAAACTTGTAGTCGCTCTGGTCTCAAAGCACTGAATACAGAGTTCAGGGCTTCGAGAGATGCCTGCAGGGCTTGCATAGTAGACATAGGAGGATTTAAGACAAGGCAAGACAAGGCAAGACAAGACAAGACAAGGCAAGACTAAATTTTGCTGAACAAATCAAGACTTTTTTTTTTTTTTAAACACCGGACTGGATTCTAAACACCGGACTGGATTCTAAACACCGGACTGGATTCTAAACACCGGACTGGAATCTGCACACTGAATTCTAGACAGGACTGGATTCTAAACACCGGACTGGAATCTGCACACTGAATTCTAGACAGGACTGGATTCTAAACACCGGATTGGATTCTGCACACTGAATTCTAGACAGGACTGGATTCTAGACTAGACACTGGACTGGGCCAAAAAAGAAAAAAAAAAGTTTTATTTCTTTTTTGTGGTATGGCTGGTGATAATGTTATGATTCCTGTACTCCAGACCGGAGAAGATCTTATGGCAGGGATCTGAGTACAGGAACAATATGCTGGTTGTGGGAGCTGGAGAGCCTAGTAACCCCTGGCGCCCTAACTCCGTTGTCTCGCCCGTGTTATCAGAAATCCCCTGCGAGACTATGGTTGCTTGAGCCCATGGCAGCCGCGTTCGAAGGGCGGATTATGTCTGCCCAACCCCGATGCCCCCGCAGGTCTTAATGGGAGACAAGGGGAAGTTCGAGACAGGGTGATAACAAGGGGCCCTCTGACTAAGCAACCAAGCCAGGGATTACAAGCTAACTAAACTAAATCAAAAGGTATGCGCGGACTAGCCGCCAGGGAAAAGGACTACCAAAGATCCACTGATCCGACACTCCTATCCGGCACCGCTGGACACCAGAGTGGATCTTGTGGAAGCGGAATCCTCCGCAAAGCTCCAGAACACAATATAAACAAAATAATAAACTGTAGCGGACAAGCCGCAACACACGGCTGCGCCGCGACTCACGAACACCACCAGATGTTAAAGGTGCTCGGTCAGACTCCAGGAACAGATGGTAACTTCCGAGTACAGGATCTCTCAGGACAGGAACAATCGAATGGACCGGGACTGGAAACTCTCTGTAGCAGACTCAGGCAAACAGGAAGCTCAGGAACTAGCAGGAACCAAGCTCAGAACTCAAGCAGACTGAAAACCCAGAAATATCACCAGCGTCTGTGAACTGCAATCAGCCAGCATATAACAGAGAGGCCTAATTAATAATCCAGAGCAGCTGGCCTATTGCATGATTCCAACTGACAAGATGCAATTAGCAGCCAGGTGAGGCTGAACACATGGAACAAGCTGCAATTACACAGACTAACCAGCGGCAGCAGACAAGAGCATACTAAAACAGAGCAACAGGAAATCCTGGCATGCAAGACAACTTTATAAACATAAATAGGAGTGAACCACTACCTGTGGTTCATAACAATAAGTCGCTCAGCTTGCTAATATGCACAGCGAGCACAGCAATATATGGTAACATACGCATTTACACAGACATGCCACAGAGATAGATTCGACACATATTTCATACAGCACATAATTATAACATATCAAGCGCCAGACGTCATAATCTTTAATGAGTAAAGTCATGTATGTGTATCATTGGAACGAAGCAAGAAAGACATGTCGTGTTTGGTATTAAAGCAACCAGATTAATGTGTATATCAATTTGATGCCTGTTATTAAGTTGTAGCTCATTGCAACAAGTAGATATGATTAAATGTATGAAAGCTAAAGTCACTCTTATTAGAACAGTGGATTTCCTGGAAGACAGCATGCCTGACCAGTGGCTATCTCCTGTGATTACACCATCAAGGCTGGACCTTGCTTGCATATGAACTGACCAATGACTCATCATGAATGAGAAAGTTCCCTACCCTAGACTAGTCACAAGAGATCTGTATACACCCCCAAGAGACTCAGTGTATTGCTGAAGAGACACACAGAAGCGTGCTTTTTCCCCTGGGTCCCGAGCTTGATGGAGTGTTGGTAATATTTTGCTTCTGTTAGCTGGAGTTGAGACACAGCTGAAGATGAAGGAACTGGAGCGATTATAAAGTGCATTGAGGGAGATGGTGATGTATTACTGGCCGTGTCTGTAATGAATTCGTTTGTATTAACTGCTTACTGTGTAAATTGTAACCATATAACTATATATATATATATACTGTACATTGTGATATATTGAATACATATCCTTTTTTTAACATCAATAATTTTTTATTGGATTTTATATTGAATGCAAAAAGAAAAAGGGGGGTACAGAAAAAAAACAGGGTGGGGAGGGATGTACACGTCAATGAAATAAAACATACATACGAGACAGATAACATAGCAACTAAGCAGGTATACAGGTATCCTAGTCATATTAACAGATGAAGGTGTGCAGAGCTAGGTCAATAGGGTTTATCAACTCCACCCCTAGCATCAGGGGGGAGGCAGTTGATAGCATTATAAACATAACAGCTAGTATAAACCAAAAGGAAAAGCATGGGAGATGGAGCACTCAAGAAGTAGTAGATTCCTCATTCAGGCTAAATTGTAAAAGGGTGTCTTCCCTGGGTGTGATATGAGAGCAGAACCTTCACCCTCCGTGACGTATTCATGCCAATGGAACCATCGCATAATGGGAGAGGAAGCAGAGGAGGAATAAGGCACACATTCAGTTTCCATGGTATAATGGAAATTAACTTTATGGAACACTTTTAGAGCAGGAGGGACTATCGCTTGTTTCCAGGCTTGGGCCAAGGTTGCCTTTGCTGCTATACAAATGTGTCCCAATAAGTACCTTTGGGAGGCTGAGACCTCCAGGGTATATATATGTAGGAGAGAGAGCTAAAGCTGGGGATGGGCTTAAAGATAGACATAAAACTTTATTTATCAGCATAAATACATCTGCCCAGAAAGTTTGGAGAAGGGGACATGACCAGAAAATGTGGTACAAATGTCCTAATTCTCCGCAATTTCTCCAACAGAGTGGTGAGCAGGAAGGCCAAAATGTGTGCAGTCTGTCCGGGGTCAGGTATAATCTATTGAGTAATTTAACATGCATTTCTGAATGGTTTAAACAGCGTGACATGCGGAATGTTAAACGATATCATTTCTCCCATTGTGTCTCTGCTATGGGAATACCCAAGTCCCTCTCCCAGAGCTACTGGGCATTAGACTTTTGGTATGGGACCAATGAGATTAGTGCATTGTACCAATAAGTGATATCTTTAGTTGATGTAGGCAATACCACGCGGGATAGGATAGACTGAACCAGAGGGCTGGGGGGAGTTTGTACGATGGGTAGACTCTTAAACCAATGTCTGATTTGAAAGTAGTGAAATAGTTCAGTACTCGGGAGGGAGAATTTATCGTGCAACTGGGCGAATGAAAGAAAGGCAGTTCCATCTAATAAGTCTCCAAGGGTATAAATATTACAAGCCTTCCATACAGAGATATGTAAGTTGGGAATTAATTTACTCACTGCTTTAAGTGAAAGGGCCGTGTAGGGGGTAGTAATGCCAGGGAGCTTACTTATCAAACTATCCAATATTCGTAAAGAAGAAGCCGTAGAGGGAAGGATGGTCAAGTCGATGGGACGTAGGGCTTTAGGAGTCCACAACAGATCTGCTAAGGGGTTTCCTATGCAACCAACATCTTCAATGTGGGCCCACAAGGATACGGGGTTGGAGGGGTTCCAAAATTTAAGTTGGGCAAGCACACATGCTTCCTGATACAGACTCAGGTCGGGTAGTGCGAGACCTCCTCTGTGTCGAGGGTGTATCATTCTAGCATGTGCCATTTTTGGGGGGTGCGATTTTCACAGGTATTATGTCAAGACAACTCTGCATTTATCGAGATATGGTTTGTGGAAAGAATTGTTTTAAAATGTGTCCAGTTCGCTTTGTTGTTGGTCATGAGCTGTAATGAGATCATTATGTGACGTCACCAGTTCTTCCAATTTGCGCTCTAGAGTGTCGGTTCTATCCCCAATGGCTTTTAGCTCAACCTTGACTTCACGTATAGCACCTGTGAGGTCGTGGGTTAAGTCCGATTTGAAGGCCGTCAAGACCTGGCAAAGGGTCTTCACAGTAAAAGGAGCATCAGAATTCGGATCCACGCCCGACACTGAAAGCGAGCTGGTCAGGTCAGACAGATAGGGGCTTTTCGTAGAAGGGGCCGACACTCCTCGAGGTGGCGGGGATGCCTGATGTTGTTTCCGGATCGGGAGAGATACCTGAGGAGGTAGTGTGCCTTTTGCTTTTTTAGGCGCCATAAAGAAAAAATGGAGAAAAAATAAATGATCTTAGAGTAGTGCAGCAGACGGATCCTTCTAGGCTGGTGCGTAATAGAGTAGACAGGATACTGGGTTTCAAATGTAGTCCCATGTTAAACGGTAAGACTCTGGGTGGAAAAGGCACATATTAGAGGTCACATTGCAACGGGCTGTAGGTGTAGAGACGAGGGTCGCCTCAAACCCAATAGTGATGGTAGGAAAACACCAGACAGAGCTTGAGAGCAGTCTCAGATTAGTATGAGAGGGCACGATTGGATGGCAAAATGTGCCGCATTATCTGCCGCCAGCAGTGTATTATATGTCTTCAATAGGCTGAGGTCACTTGCAGATGCACAGCAGGCAGGGTTTGTGAACTAAAAGGCTGCCACAGAGCTGCTATGCAGTGTCTCTGAATTATGCTGCCTGTGGTAATATTAGCTATGGGATGTTTTTCAAGATGGCCGCCGCCAGAATTACCAGCAGAGGGATTCTCTTTCTACCTGCTGTTCCAGGCACAGGAGGGGAGCTTTCGGCCTTTTGCAGGTACCTGAGGGTCTGGGGAGGTCTCTGCTGGTCAGAGGGTGTGTGGGGCGCCCGCAGAAGGTCCGCCGGATTCCGCCGCAGCCGCGAACGGGTCCCGGAGCTCGTCGCCGGGATGCCTCCAAACTCGAGGTCCCGCCTTCTGGAAGTCGAGTAGGCCGCGGGCTCGTAGCGGTGGAAATGATCCCTCAGCGGTGCGGGACTCCTCTCCAGATAGCCCACTGCTGTCAGCAGCTCACTGGGTTACAGCAGGGGCTAATGGAGGCTGTATTGAGGGGGGTTTTGGGTGATTTAGAGCCCTAAATTGCAGGAGCTCCAGCCCAAGATGTCTGTGTAGGACAGCGTCCAAGCCACGCCCCTCAAATACATATCCTTTTAATAACAAATATATACATCAATGAGCTTTGGAACTCAGATAATATGTGGGTGTATTGTTTTATGGTATGCTGTGTTTTGCGATGTATAGCGCACATTCATAGCACATGGTAATAAGATGTGCAGACGTCCACAATATATATTAGAGCGGGCATTTTAAATATTTGTTAGAAAGCAATTTGACATTTACAGCAGTTTTTCTGAGTTTTGACCTGATCGCAGCACTGCAAAAAGTTGCTAGCGAGCGATCAACTCGGAATGACCCCCAATGTGTAATGGGCATAACGGTTGTGTAATAATGTGTAATCAGCATTATGGTGTGTAATAATGTGTAATCAGCATTACAGGTGTGTAATGGGCATTACGGTGTGTAATAATGTGTAATGGGCATTACTGTGTGTAATAATGTGTAATGGCTATATTGGTGTGTAAATGGAATTTTAATATCTACCGTTAAATCCCTTTCTCAAAGTCCATAAGGGATACTGGGGTGAACTTGGTACGATGGGGTATAGAAGGGGTCCAAAGGAGTCAGTGCACTTTAAATTTATTCCACTGGGTGTGCTGGCTCCTCCCCTACTTGCCCCCTCCCACAGGCAGTTAAGCAAAAACAGTGCCCAAAGGAGAAAGGACATACTTGAGAGAAGGAACATAACAACGAGTGGTGAGATTCACACACCAGCACACCATAACAGAAAACAACCAGCAACGGCTGGAACAAACAGTAACAGCTGAACAGGTAACTTTTTAGAAGAGAAAAAACCTGCAGAAAAGTCAACGCACTTAGGTGGGCGCCCAGTATCCCTTATGGACTACGAGAAAGGGATTTACAGGTAGGTATTAAAATCCAGTTTTCTCTGGCATCCATAAGGGATTCTGGGGTGAACTTAGTACGATGGGGACGTCCCAAAGCATCCAGAATGGGCCGGAACATGTGGAGACATCTGTAAAACTGCTTGCCCAAACTGGGTATCCTCTTTGGCCAGGGTATTAAACCTGTAGAACTTCACAAAAGTGTTCTTCCCTGACCAGGTAGCAGCTCGGCATAATTGTAAGGCCAAGACTCCATGGGCAGCAGCCCAGGAATACCCCACAGATCTTGTATAGTGGGCCTTCAGAGACTGTGGAACAGGTAAGGCTGCCAACACAGGCCTGTTGGATAGTCAGCCTAATCAAAAGAGCAATGGACTGCTTAGAAGCAGGGAAACCCTTCTTCTGTGTATCATAGAGTACAAAAAGAGAATCCATCTTTCTGATCCGAGCCATCCTCTTGACATAAATCTTCAAGGCTCGCACAGCACTAGATAGGACAACAATTGGTTGATTCAGGAGGAATGCAGAGACAACCTTTGGCAGGAACTGCTGTCTAGTCCTGAGCTCCACTCTGGCCTCGTAAAAGACCAGGTAGGGACTTTTACATAATAAACTCGGAGACACACCTAGCAGAAGCTAGGGCCAGCAACATCACCATCTTCCATGTGAGGTAATTATATTCCACCGACGTCAAAGGTTCAAAACAGGAGGACTGCAGAAATTCTAACACTACATTCAGATCCCAGGGTGCCGTGGGTGACACAAATGGAGGCTGTATGTGGAGAACTCCTTGTAAGAAAGTCTGAACCTCTGGCTATACAGTCAACTTTTTCTGTAAGAAAATTGAGAGAGCTCAGATTTGGATCTTGAGGGACCCCAAACGCAGGCCCTTATCCACACCAGGCTGCATGAAACGTAAAAACATCCTAAATGAAAACCCACCGGTGGATATGTGCGTTCCTCGCACCAGGAGACATATCTCCTCCAGATATGATGATAGTGTTTTGACGTTACCTGCTTTCAAACCCGGACCATAATTGCAATAACCTTATTGGAAAGGCCTTTTCGAGCTAAGATGTTTTGCTCAACTTCCACATTGTCAAAGACACCGTAAGTCCGGGTAGACGAATGGTCCTTGTTGTAGAAGATTTTTTCTCAGTGGCAGGGGCCAAGGGTCTGCCACGGACATGTCCAGAAGATCGCCGTACAATGCCCTCCGAGGCAATCAGGATTGTCTGAATTCCCTGATTCCTGATTCGTTTGAGCACCATCGGTAGCAACGGAATCGGAGGAAACAGGTAAACCAACTGATAAGGCCAAGGAGATGTCAGTGCATCTATTTCCCTAGCTTGAGGGTCCCTGGTTCTGGAGCAATACCAGCGAAGCATATGGTTGAGTCGAGAGGCCATCAAGTCTATCTGTGGGCAGCCCCACAAGTTGATGATCTGTTGAAAAACCTGCTGGTGGAGGCCTCACTCTCCTGGGTGGAGATCGTGATCACTCAGGAAGTCCGCTTCCCAGTTGTCCACCCCTGGGAAAAAAATGGCGGACATGGCTCTTGTGTTTCTTTCCACCCAGAGGAGTATCTTTGACATCTCTTGCATGCAGGCTCTGCTTTTTGTCCCTCCTTGTCAATTTATGTAAGCCACTGCTGTGGCACCGTCTGACAACCTCGATCGCTCGATCCCTGAGCAGAGGAGAAGCCTGAAGCATAGCATTGTAGATCGCCTGAAGTTCCAGAATATTGATAATAAGTAGGGCTTCGTGGGCTGACCACCTGCCCTGGAACTGAGCCCCTTGGGTGACAGATCCCCATCCCCTCAGACACGCATCTGTTGTCAGGAGGATCCAATCCTGGATCCCGGAACTTCGACCTTCCAGTAGGTTGGAGGACGGTAACAACCACAGGAGGGAAATCCTGGCTTGAGGTGACAGACGTATTCCATCTTCCCCAACAATTTTATGCAAAGATGGATGGATATTCTTGTAGGCCGAAGGATCATTCGGACCATCTCCTGATGCGTTCTCGCTTTGTCCTCTGGGAGAAAGACTTTTTGGGCCGCTGTATCCAGTAAAATTGCCAGGAACAGGAGATGCTGAGTCGGTTCCAGTTGGGACTTCTGGAAATTGAGGATCCACCCATGTTGCAACAGATCTATATGGAGCAATAACAGCTTCCTGGATCTTGAGTTTATAAAAAGATCATCCAGATAAGGAACCACATTGACCCCCTGGACTCAGAGTTGGAACATCATCTCCGCCATCACCTTTGTGAAGACCCCCGGAGCTGTGGACAGGCCGAAGGGTAACGCCTGAAACTGACAGTGATTGTTCAGTAGGGCAAACCTCAGAAAAGCTTGGTGAGGGGACCAAATCGGGATGTGGAGATAAGCATCCTTTATATCCAGAGAGACCATGAACTCCCATTCTTGCAGGCCCGCAATTACTGCCTGCAGGGACTCCATCTTGAATTTGAAAACCTTGAGGTAAGGGTTCAGGGATTTGAGATTCAGAATGGGTCTTACCGATCCATCTGGTTTCGGTACCACAAACAGGTTGGAGTAGTATCCTTTTCTTTGTTTCAGCAGTGGTACTGGAACAATGACCTGGGACTGGACCAATTTGAGGATAGCTTTTTGTAGCGTAACTCTGGTATGGTCCTAAACTGGTAAGCCTGATTTGAAAAATCGTTGGGGAGGAGCGCTGTCGACCTCCAGCTTGTAACCTTGGGAAATTAGTTCCTTTACCCAGGTATCCTGGCAAGAGTCTGCCCAGATGTGGCTGAAGTGATGTAGACAAGCTCCCACCTTGAGATCACCCCAGGGTGGGTAGCCACCATCATGCTGAAGCTTTTGTGGAAGCTGCACTGGTGTTTGGGAAATAGCTGTAGCAGCTGGTTTTCTAGTCTTACCGCTGGTGTCTCGTGCCGCATTGGAGGTAGGTGCAAGGTCTGCAACAGCCTGTTGCAGTTGTAGTGTTGTTTGCATATTAGCATCAAGCTGGGATGACATGTCAGCCATCATAGTCTTAATGCCATGAGCCAAGAAGTCTCCTGACCCTCCCCCCTAGTTTCCACACAGACCTGAGAAGACTGACTGCAATGGTCACACAATAGGGACCCAGTGGTAGAAGGGGAGAATCTGGTATGACAAACTTTGCATACAGCATGTTTAACCATATTGATAGAGAACAACACTCACACACACAAAAAACTCACAGACAAGTTTAACCAGCCTGCCTCACTGCGTGTGTGATAGAGACTCAGAGTGAGAGAACAGCCCCCCCCCCCACTCCCCTCGCTTGTAGTAACAACTGCAAGCTGAAATATATCTATATACCAGTAATCCGGATTGTGTGTCTTTTTAAAGACACTATGGGGGTCATTCTGAGTTGTTCGCCAGCTGTTTTCATTCGCAGCGCAGCGATTAAGCCAAAAAGCATCACTTCCGTGCATGCGGCGCAATGCGCACGCGCAACGTACTTTCACAACAGCCGAAGTAGTTTCACACAAGGACTAGCGACGCTTTTCAGTCGCACTGCTGGCCGCAGAGTGATTGACATGAAGTGGGTGGTTCTGGGTGGTACCTGACCGTTTTCTGGGAGTGTGCTGGAAAACGTAGGCGTGTCACATACAAACGCAGGCGTGCCAGAGAAAGCGCAGGTATGGCTGGCCAAACGTAGGGCGTGTTTGTGACGTCAAAACAGGAACTAAATAGTCTGAAGTAGGTCTGCAGCTACTCAGAAACTGCTTGAAAATATTTTGGTGCAGCTGTGCGATCCTTTCATTCGCACTTCTGCTAAGCTAAGATACACTTCCAGAGGGCGGCGGCTTAGTATTTGCACGGCTGCTAAAAGCACCTAGCGAGCGATCAACTCGGAATGAGGGCCTATATTGTGTGCAATAACGGCTCTCCCCCTGCTAGTACACCCCTGTACCAGTTTCCAGTGTCTCCCGGATCTCTGGAGGAGCTGCGTGTCCTTGAAGCTGCTGCTTATGCAGAGGAAGGCACTAAAATGCCGCTGGTACCACTCTGAACAAGCTCCGCCCCCTATAATGGCGCAGGAGCCACTGACAATGTTTATACTAGCCAAGTCTCCCACGGTGTGCAAACCTCACAGATTAGCTCGTTTGTACAATCTCTGCCAGTTCTGCACAGGGGGGCTGAAGCGGGTACCCCCGTGGAGGGTCCCACTTGCCACCGTGTTGCACCGCACCAAGAACCGGGGGCCCTGGTTTTTTACTCACCACTCTTCTCACCTTCAGGCAGTGTTAGGGGTGTGCAGTGTGCTGCGGTTGTGACCGCCAAGGCGCAGTGCTCCAAGGAACAACAACCTCTCAGGGCGGTGGTCGTGCAGAGGGGTAGTGGCTCTGACACCTTACAGAGGCTGGTAACCCTCCCCCCTAACTCCCACGGTGCCGGTATACTGTTGCCCAGACAGTATACCTAAAATAACAAAGTTTAAAACAAAACTGAAAAAAAATTCTCCATAGAAAAGTTAAAAAACATAGAGGACATGTACTCGGCACAAAAAATGACCACAGGTGTAAAAAGATGGAAAAGGAGGGTGTCAGGCGTTCCGTACTGCCCACTCACCAACCACCTAACCGAGTACATGTCCTCTATGTTTTTTAACTTTTCTATGGATTTTTTTTTTACTTTTTGCTACATTTTTAATAAACTGTAACCCCCTTTTCTATGGACTTGGAATCTGGTATTTGATTATTTTTCCGGTCTCCGGTATAAAGAAACCTTGATGTGAGTGTAACAGCTTAAATCATTGTGAGTGGGGTATGTACATCCTTATTGAACAACCATCACTAGCTGATTTCAGTTGAAAGATACCTCTATGTGTTTTCAACTACAATGATAGTGTGAGTTTGGGTACGCACATGTATGTACCCACAACTACATCATTTGGGATTTTCACATCTAAACAAGGATATATCCATTCAAGAGTGGGTTCCACATAAATATACCATTATATGTTTATTTACCATTTCCACTGAGTACGGTACACCAGGGCCGAAACTAGGGGGGGGGGGCTAGGGGGGCAGGCGACCTGGGCGCCGGATTGGAGGGGGCGCCGAGACCCCCTAACACCCGCCGCGGCACTTTTAGACTTTGAAACCCCCTTCTCCCGAGTGCCCAGCTCGGGGGCGTGGTTTTGCAAAATGACACGATTGCGTCGTGACGTCACGGCGCAAACGCGTCATTCCACGAAACCCCGCCGGAGGAGGGAGAAGGGGAAGCCGCGCAGACGAGGAGGGAGAGGCGGCTGAAGAGCGGCGAGAACCGCTTCAAATGTAAGTCAGCCCCTCTCCCTTCCTCTCTCTCTCTCCCTCCACCACCTGCCGCAATGTGTAAAATGGGGACCTGTGCCTGCCGCAATGTGTAAAATGGGGACACTTTTTCCTGCCGTGCTGTGTAAAATGGGGACCTGTGCCTGCCGCAATGTGTAAAATGGGGACACTTTCCTGCCGCAATGTGTAAAATGGGGACACTTTTTCCTGCCGTGCTGTGTAAAATGGGGACCTGTGCTTGCCGCAATGTGTAAAATGGGGACACTTTCCTGCCGTAATGTGTAAAATGGGGACACTTGCCAGCGTACTGTGTAAAATGGGGACCTGTCCCTGCCGTAATGTGTAAAATGGGGACACTTTTTCCTGCCGTGCTGTGTAAAATGGGGACCTGTGCTTGCCACAATGTGTAAAATGGGGACACTTTCCTGCCGCAATGTGTAAAATGGGGACACTTGCCAGCGTACTGTGTAAAATGGGGACCTGTGCCTGCCGCAATGTGTAAAATGGGGACACTTTTTCCTGCCGTGCTGTGTAAAATGGGGACCTGTGCTTGCCACAATGTGTAAAATGGGGACACTTTCCTGCCGCAATGTGTAAAATGGGGACACTTGCCAGCGTACTGTGTAAAATGGGGACCTGTGCCTGCCGCAATGTGTAAAATGGGGACACTTTTTCCTGCCATGCTGTGTAAAATGGGGACCTGTGCTTGCCACAATGTGTAAAATGGGGACACTTTCCTGCCGCAATGTGTAAAATGGGGACACTTTCCTGCCGCAATGTGTAAAATGGGGACACTTTTTCCTGCCGTGCTGTGTAAAATGGGGACCTGTGCCTGCCGCAATGTGTAAAATGGGGACACTTTCCTGCCGCAATGTGTAAAATGGGGACACTTGCCAGCGTACTGTGTAAAATGGGGACCTGTGCCTGCCGCAATGTGTAAAATGGGGACACTTTTTCCTGCCGCAATGTGTAAAATGGGGACACTTTTTCCTGCCGCAATGTGTAAAATGGGGACACTTTTTCCTGCCGTGCTGTGTAAAATGGGGACCTGTGCCTGCCGCAATGTGTAAAATGGGGACACTTTTTCCTGCCGCAATGTGTAAAATGGTGACACTTTTTCCTGCCGCAATGTGTAAAATGGGGACACTTTTTCCTGCCGCAATGTGTAAAATGGGGATACCTGTCTGCCGCAATGTGTAAAATGGGGTCACCTGTCTGCCGCAATGTGTAAAATGGGGAATGGGGACACTTGCCTGTCGTACTGTGTAAAATAGGGACACTTTTTCCTGGATATGAAATTTATGTTAGAAAAGGCAATTTTTCAGGTAAAAAAGTTCTGAAAGAGATATATATATATAATATTTTTATTAATTTATTTATTTTAAATTGTTTTTTTTTAATTATTTTTATTTATTTATTGTAAAAGAATTTTTTTTTTTTTGCGGGGGGGGTGTCAAATGACTACCTTGCCCCGGGTGACAAAGTTCCTAGTTTCGGCCCTGGGTACACCATCTAGAACCTCCTGATTCAGTTCATTCAACACATTTTTTGTAGCCACATCAATCTCTATTGTGGACGTATTACACCATGATGTGTTTTTGTTCTGTTTTATGTTTCCTTTGAGCGTTGATGATCTTACCCAAGATTAAAATCTAGCACAAAGAAGGAACATCTTCATCTCACCTACATTGCTTCCGTATTACAAGAGGGAAGTATTCTTCATTCAGAGCGCTTGTGACTTATCTGTATCCACTATTTTTGTGTATTTCGCTGTGGTTTTATGACCTCATGAAATTCACTTTGGAGCAAGAGCCAAGGATAAGGTCATGGTGTAACCTGGATCCTGATTCTCCCACTCTTGTGGAAGAGGAGGCATCGGAGAGTCTGGATCTGGTAAGTACACACACATTTGTATTGTATTGTACCCACACATTTTTACATGGAAATAATTTTTGTTTTATATTGCAGGATATTACACTGGAGCTGGAAGTGGAGCCTTCCATGAGCGAGGCAACTGAAGTGGATGACCCAACCCCACAGCCACAACCCCTGAAACAGCAGAGGTCATCCAGAAACCCACTTCTGCCCCGCCCAGCTCACAACAGTTCTTTTACTCACACCGAGGAGGTTCTTAATAGGCTCCCGGACTTGGAGCAAACTTTTGGCAATTACATCGCAGCGGATTTGTGACTGATGAATGAGGATCAAAAGAAGATCTTCAAGCATCTGGTTCTTGACGCTACCTCACGTGCAAATAAAAGAATCTCTTGATGAGGCGTGTGAGATAACACCACCTGCCAGGCGCTGTCTCCCAAGTGTGCCCCCACCCACATCACCAACCCATGCTTTATGTACCGGGAAACCCTCAACAGATGAGCTGTTTTCTGCTGGGACCCATACAGCCCACCCCCTCCTCCCATTCCAGCGCTTCATCCAGTGTCAGTACTTAGACATGCTGAGTACACAGTCCTCTGTACTGGACAATCCTCAGTTTTTAAATCTATAATTAATTTTTTTTCAAACTTACTTTTAGTTGTTTGAAAAATTGTTGTTGCCCTTACCCTAGTCTCTTGCTCCAAGTGACCTGTATTGAGGTCATTAGTACCACAGCGTTGGTTTCTTGACCTCATTGTCCCGGACTTCTGATCATTGTGATCTATGCACTTCTTGTGTTCCTTATAAAAGCACTGTTCAGAAATCTGCCCTTTATCTTCTCTCCCTAATGTATGGTGGTAGCAATGATATTCTGTGGGATACGCCTGATTACTGGTTACTGGTGGCATAGTCCTTGCTACAAAGGCTCTTGTTCTCCTGATAGAGTCAATGAATGAAGACCAGAATTGGTGATTTTCTTCTATTATTTATACATAAAGTTTTGGGTTTTTTAAACTTGCATTGTTTTTCTTGTTCAGTTAATGCTGTCACGATCCGGGTAATTTATCACCATTTCTTACCTTCCAAGTGTCTCCTGATACTGGCCCAGCGTGCCAATCCTGGATTCCACCTGCGCTGTCTGCGTGCTGTCAGATTGTGTTTGGTCTGTGTCCCCGGAGGGGGCGCTAGTGGGTCAGTGGAGGTGGAAGGAAGGAAACGAGGAGGTTGGATAACGTTCCTGCGCATGAGCGCAATGGTATTTTTATTAAGCAGATGATATTAACAGTATTGCAGCAGAAACAATAATAACAGATGAGAAAAAGTCAATCACTCAGTATAATAACTGAAAGTCTATGGCAATGGGTGACAGATGACTTGAGAAATAATATCCGGAAATATATAATCAGAAGAACAAAATGTTAATGAGATGGTTCTGGCTTGGAAACCAGTGCAGGGTTTTAAAACAGGAAACTTAGGCAGTAGATGGAAATGGCAAACCTGAGCATAAGCAGGAGTCCGACTCACAGTGCAGGTGATGGGGCACTGGCAGCAGCAAGCTGTGTCACAGGTGGAGGAATGAACACACCTGGAGTCAGTCTTCAACTGCAGGCTGAAGCACACAAGGTGGTGATGAGTGTGAAGCCTTATGCAGGTTGCAGGTATTGCTGGGCCTTGAAGTTCCACGGAAAAGTGCAGAGTAACCAGGAGTACAAGTTCTTTGCAGAGAACCAGGAACTCAGGAGAGACAGGAACCGATCCTTTCATGTAGGTCGCTGGAAAGACACAAAGTCCAGGATGCCTGTGGACTGAACCTGTAGCCTCTTATGTACCCCATGGTGCGCAGGGATTGGGTGAGTGAAGGAAAAGTGGGTGCGGCCAAGCACCGGATTGGCCGCAGTATACTGGCTATTGCAGACTGTCATGGCGGCGCCCACGCCGCGGCCTAGCGGGGACGCGGCGCGCTACACGCCCGCTGTCTCAGGAGTGTTCCCAGGACCTTGATGATGTCCCATGGCAGGGGCATAGGCGACAGGTGACCGCAGGGAGCCAGGACGGAGTCCGCAGCGGCGGACGGATGTCAGCCTGGTAAGTCGATTCCTGACAGTACCCCCTCCTTTAGGGGTGGACACCGAACACCCACGAGGCTTGGAGGGATGAGTGCTGTGGAAGACACGGACCAACCTAGGAGCATGGACATCAGATGAATTCACCCAGCTTCTCTCCTCTGGGCCATAACCGAACCAATCGACCAGGTACTGGAGACGTCCATACCGGCAACGGGAGTCCAGAATCTTGTTGATCTCAAATTCCACGCCCCGCTGAGTTTGAATCTTGGGACCTGCTGGAAGAGTATTCTGAAAGCGGTTTAGGACTAGAGGTCTGAGGAGAGAAATGTGAAAAGCGTTAGGTATACGAAGTGAAGATGGTAATTTCAACTTGTAAGCCACTGGGTTGATGACACTCTCGATAGGGTAAGGACCAATGAAGCGTGGTGCAAACTTCATGGATGGGACCCTGAGACGAAGGTTGCGGGTTGATAACCAAACCTTGTCCCCAGGTTTCAAATGGGGAACCGCACGTCTCTTGCGGTCGGCAAAGACCTTGTATCGACTGGAGGCCTTTTTGAGGGAAACATGAATTCTTTTCCAAATGGATGAAAACTGAGTCAGAGCAGTAGTGGCAGCAGGAACATCCATATGAGGGAGTTCTTGGAATTCAGGTACACGGGGATGTTGCCCATATACTGCGAAGAATGGTGTCGTTTCAGTAGCAGTATGGTATCGAAAGTTATGGGCAAACTCGGCCCATGGAAGCAGATTGAACCAATCATCCTGGGAAGATGACACATATAACCTTAAAAAAGTCTCAAGTTCTTGATTGACTCTCTCTGTCTGCCCATTCGTCTGAGGATGGTATGATGACGAGAATTTCAATTTAACCTGCATGGCAGAACAGAAGGCCCTCCAAAACCTCGCTACAAACTGTACCCCCCGATCAGATATTATTTCAGAGGGTAAACCATGTAAGCGGAAAATCTCCTGTAAGAAGATTTGGGCAAGTTTCGGGGCAGAAGGGAGACCCTGGAGAGGAACAAAATGGGCCATTTTGGTGAATCTGTCCACTACAACCCAAATGGTATTATGTCCCTGAGAAGGAGGAAGGTCAGTGATAAAATCCATGGATAGGTGAGACCAAGGACGACTAGGGACAGACAAGGGTTGTAACTGACCTGCTGGAGACTGACGAGGAGTCTTGTGCTGCACACATTTAGGACAGGATGCCACGAAATCCTGGATGTCCATTTTCATCTTTGGCCACCAATATGACGCAGAAAGGAACTTGAATGTCTTCAGGACACCAGGATGACCAGTGAACTTGGATTGATGGGCCCAAGATAGCAACTTGGGACGGAGCTCTGGGGAAACAAAAGTCTTACCAGGAGGAGGAGCTGGGGAGACTTGAGAGGCAGCGAAAACCACGGGACTCAGGATGGAATGTGGCACAGAGTCAGATGTTCCTTCTTCAGATTCCATGGATCGGGATAATGCGTCGGCTTTCACATTCTGTGAACCTGGGCGGAAATGAAGCTTAAAATTAAAACGTGAGAAGAACATAGCCCACCTGGACTGGCGAGGGTTAAGGCACTGAGCTGCTTTTAGATATAGCAGGTTCTTATGATCCGTGAAGATATTAAACGGATGTTTGGCCCCTTCTAGGAGATATCTCCATTCCTCGAGAGCCAGCTTGATTGCCAGTAACTCTTGATCTCCCACGGAGTAGTTAGCTTCTGCAGGAAGAAACTTGCGAGAGTAGAATCCACAAGGGTGGACTTTCCCATCAGATCCCTTCTGGGAGAGAACAGCTCCAACCCCAACTGTAGAGGCATCTACCTCCAACTCGAACGGTCTGTTGACATCTGGCTGCGACAGCACTGGAGCAGACATAAAGGCTAGCTTGATCTTCCGGAAGGCTGCCAAGGCTTCTTCTGACCAGTTGGAATGATCTGCCCCTTTTCGAGTCAGGTTGGTAATAGGAGCGATGAGAGTGGAGAATCCTCGAATAAATTTTCTATAGTAGTTGGCGAAACCCAGGAACCGCTGGATAGACTTGAGGGAATTTGGAATGGACCAATTGGCAATAGCTTCCAATTTTGTCGGGTCCATCTGAAGATCCGATCCGGAAATTATATAACCCAGGAAGGGTATAGAGGGAACTTCAAAGGTGCATTTAGATAGTTTCCCGTAGAGACGGTTCTCACGAAGACGTCGGAGAACTTCACAGACTTGTAGACGATGAGATGGAAGGTCTTGGGAAAAGATAAGAATATCATCTAAGTAAACAACGAGGTACTTATACAGGACATCACGAAAAATTTCGTTCACAAAGTGTTGAAATACCGCTGGAGCATTACTCAACCCAAATGGCATTACCAGGTATTCATAATGGCCATCTCGAGTGTTGAAAGCTGTTTTCCACTCGTCACCACTCCGGATTCTGATGAGATTATAGGCACCGCGGAGATCTAACTTGGTGAAGATGCGGGCCCCCTTAACTCTATCAAAAAGTTCGGTAATGAGTGGTAAAGGATAACTATTCTTGATGGTAATGTCATTGAGACCCCGATAGTCAATGCATGGACGCAGTCCTCCATCCTTCTTTTTGACAAAGAAGAAACCTGCACCAGCGGGTGATGATGACGGACGGATGAATCCTTTCTGAAGATTCTCTCTGATGTAATTACTCATCGCCTCTGTTTCAGGAACAGACAAAGGGTAGGTGCGCCCCCTAGGTGGCTTCTTGCCAGGAAGGAGATCGATGGGACAATCCCATTCCCTATGGGGCGGCAGAATATCAGCAGCCTTTTCACAGAAGACGTCTGCGAAGTCTTGATAAGCTGCTGGGAGACTTAGCTGTGACTTTACTTCGATAGACTTAACGGGACACACTTGGGCTAAGCAGGATTGATGACAGTGTGAACCCCATGAGGTAAGCTGCAACGTTGTCCAGTCAAACTGTGGGTTATGTAGCTGGAGCCAAGGCATGCCCAAGACAATCTCCTGGGTGGCTTGAGGGATGACCAGGAACTTGATCAGTTCTGAATGGAGAAATCCAACTCCCAGAACCACTGGGGTAGTTTGATGTGAAATGTTCCCCTTAGAGATTCTACTACCATCCACAGCAGTAATGTATACAGGACAAGAAAGTTCACAGGTAGACAGGCAAAATTTATTTACCGCAGCTTGGGTGATAAAATTTCCTGCAGCACCGCAGTCCACTAATGCTGACGCAGACTGGAGCCCAACGGAAGTTTCTAGCGTCACTGGAAGAATGAGATCTTGTTGAGAAGGAGCTTGACTGAAAGATCCTAACTTGACTCCTCCCTTACAAGTCAGGATCTGGCGTTTCCCGAACGCATCGTGCAGGAGTTAATTTGATGGCCCGCAGCAGCACAGTATAGGCAAAGCCTCTCACGTATTCTTCTTGCCCGCTCTTCAGGAGATAGGCGGGACCTATTTATCTGCATAGGCTCGTCAGAAGAGGGAGACTGGAACTGTACAGAAGGTATGAACCTTGATCTGCGAGGCTCACTCCGAGCGCGTTCATTATTGCGTTCGCGGATGCGAGAGTCCAGCTTAATGCACAGGGAGATCAAATCAGACAGTTGAACAGGAATGTCACGGGTTGTCAGTTCGTCCTTGATCCGATCCGAGAGTCCGTGCCAGAAGGCTGCTACCAGAGCTTGGTTGTTCCACTGGATCTCTGCAGCCAACGTCTGGAACTGGATGACATATTGTCCCATGCTTCGGTTACCTTGACGAAGTTGGATCAGGTCTGCCGAAGCTGATGTTGCACGACCAGGCTCGTCAAAGATCCGTCTAAAGGTTGACACGAAATCTGAGTAGTTGTTGATCAGAGGGTCAGCACGTTCCCACAGAGGAGACACCCAACTCAGAGCAGAACCAGAGAGCAAGGAAATGATGTAGGCAACCTTGGACCTTGGCGTGGGAAAGTTATGTGGCAATAACTCAAATTGTATTTCACACTGATTGAGAAACCCGCAACATAATTTAGGACTGCCATCATATTTGCTCGGCACGGGCAGGTGCAGACGTGACACTGGAGCTGATGCAGCCGACGTAGAGGAACTTACAGCACTGGCAGGTGCTGGAGTAACAGGAACAGTAGGTGAGAGTACACTAGGCAGGGATTGCTGCAGTGTATCCAATCGGGAGGACATCCCTTGCAGGAAGTGAAGCATCTGCTGCTGCGCAACCTCTTGACCATCCAGACGGGAGACCAGATCTTGCAAGGCCTCTGACCCCACACTCCGTCCACCATCCGAGTCCATCGATCCTGGACTTACTGTCAGATTGTGTTTGGTCTGTGTCCCCGGAGGGGGCGCTAGTGGGTCAGTGGAGGTGGAAGGAAGGAAACGAGGAGGTTGGATAACGTTCCTGCGCATGAGCGCAATGGTATTTTTATTAAGCAGATGATATTAACAGTATTGCAGCAGAAACAATAATAACAGATGAGAAAAAGTCAATCACTCAGTATAATAACTGAAAGTCTATGGCAATGGGTGACAGATGACTTGAGAAATAATATCCGGAAATATATAATCAGAAGAACAAAATGTTAATGAGATGGTTCTGGCTTGGAAACCAGTGCAGGGTTTTAAAACAGGAAACTTAGGCAGTAGATGGAAATGGCAAACCTGAGCATAAGCAGGAGTCCGACTCACAGTGCAGGTGATGGGGCACTGGCAGCAGCAAGCTGTGTCACAGGTGGAGGAATGAACACACCTGGAGTCAGTCTTCAACTGCAGGCTGAAGCACACAAGGTGGTGATGAGTGTGAAGCCTTATGCAGGTTGCAGGTATTGCTGGGCCTTGAAGTTCCACGGAAAAGTGCAGAGTAACCAGGAGTACAAGTTCTTTGCAGAGAACCAGGAACTCAGGAGAGACAGGAACCGATCCTTTCATGTAGGTCGCTGGAAAGACACAAAGTCCAGGATGCCTGTGGACTGAACCTGTAGCCTCTTATGTACCCCATGGTGCGCAGGGATTGGGTGAGTGAAGGAAAAGTGGGTGCGGCCAAGCACCGGATTGGCCGCAGTATACTGGCTATTGCAGACTGTCATGGCGGCGCCCACGCCGCGGCCTAGCGGGGACGCGGCGCGCTACACGCCCGCTGTCTCAGGAGTGTTCCCAGGACCTTGATGATGTCCCATGGCAGGGGCATAGGCGACAGGTGACCGCAGGGAGCCAGGACGGAGTCCGCAGCGGCGGACGGATGTCAGCCTGGTAAGTCGATTCCTGACACGTGCAGCACGCTGTGTAACATGGCCTCAGTCTCTCGCATGCTAAACTTCAAACAGACTTTCCCTCCAGATTCAAACATGGGCGCAGCCATGTTTGGATTCATCACATGTTGCTTTACAGCAGGGATGGGGAACCTTTTTTCTACCAAGGGCCATTTGGATATTTATAAAATCCATCGGGGGCCATACAAAAATTATCAACTTAAAAATTAGCCTGCCCCCAGTCAGTAGTTGTTATGCCCGATTAGATTTGCCTCCAGTCAGTTGTTATGACCCATTAGATATGCCCACTGTCAGTTGTTTTTGCCCATTAAATATGCCCCATTAGATATGCCCCCTGTAGTTATGCCCCATTAAATATGCCCCCTAGTAGAGCCGCTTACACACGCACACGTTAAAAGGAAAAAAAAAACACAATGATCACCAGCCCTGCTCCTGCTTCCGAACCGCTGCCCTCCCTCTCCTCGGAACTATGGGAGAGATGTCATGACGTCTCTCCCATAGCGCCGCACAGCCACATATGTACACTACCTGAGCCAGAAGCTGGAGCTCAGGAGCGAGCTCCTGCGTCTGGCTGCTGCTGAGGAGCCGGGGCGCCTGCTGGTGGTAAAATCTCAGCGGGCGCTCGGCATCTCCTCTCGTTTAGGTGAGCCTGGCCGGATCAAGTGGCTACGAGGGCCTTATACAGCCCTCGGGCCTGAGGTTCCCCACCCCTGCTTTACAGCCTATCAGCTGCACTCTGGACTCTGCCTGATTACCCAGCCAATACCTGCTTCCCCGCGGGTATAAATATCCTGCATCAAGGCTGCCTAATCATCAGTGCTTTGGTTGTCTACCCTGTACACCTGTCTCTCCTGCTTGTGGATTCTTCTGCTTGTATCTCCAGGTATTCCAGCTCCTGTGATCCAGCTCCACTAACAGATCCGCACCTGTTTCCATCCTGCAGTTTAGCCTGACTTCTGCAGTGTTCCAGCATTGCTCCTGATCACTCTCCAAGATCAGACACTGGCGTCCTGCTTCCAGTGTTGGCCCTGCTTCACTTCCAGCCTCCAGTGGTGTCCTGGTATCCACAGTGTACTTACCACGGCCTACCAGCTTTCCACAGTGCTCCTGGGTCGCTGGTATTCTGCTAAGCAGTGCTCCACAGTATCTTTGGTTTTCTTCAACTTCAGCGGTATTCCTATATCGCCTGCATCAGTGACCATCCTACCATTGATCCACAGCGTCCATCGATGCTCACCATCGAACTGTAAATCTACAGTGGTGAGTTCTGCCAAACTCTATATCTACAGTAGTGAGTTCTGCCAAACTCTATATCTACAGTGGTGAGTTCTGCACACCTTTTCATTCATACTGGTTCCATCCGGCACTCTCTGCAAATTACCAAGTATCATCTACGTCTGTGCATGTTTGTTGCTCCAGCCTCTGTGCACCATCTGCTGGGCAGTACCAGTTCATACCTCTCATCAGCGGTTAGCTGTGGCATACGGACTTACCATCTCCAGTTCTAGCAAGGACTCTGTAATATCTGTTCTGCAAGCCACAGCACTAATTACCCTGCGCTTCTGGGAAGTGACCTGTAACTTACCATTGCACATCTCCTGTGATGTTTTGCATATCAAAGGTGTCTTTAAGCTGTGTTCAATAAAACTGATTTTGTCGTGGTCACGCCTTCAGGAAATGGGCAATAGTACTCCTGTATGTCAAAGAACCCGATACTACCTCCCCGGTTCACTTACACGTCAGCCCCTACATCTGAGGCTTCCCCAGGTCAGCCTCAGCCCTCAGTTGTGACAAATGGTTGTTAATGCAAATGTCATTTTGTGTAACATATTTTTGTAAAAATCAGAGGGTCAGCGAGACGTTATGGAGCCAATGTATCATTTACTATTTGCTGCTAATTCCCCCCAAAAAACGGACCCCCTAAATGTAAGTAGAAGGGACCGCAGCAGTATCTCCCATACCTTCATACATGTACATTTCCAGGCAAGGGGCAGGTAAGTTTATTTTTATTTTTTTAAATACAACCCTAATTCACCTACAAGTAAATAAAAAACCAGAACATTTGAGTAGACATTTATTTAAAACCAACAAATGATAAAACTATTTAATTACACAGAGACCCCACTCCCCCCCGTAATATCATCCCACTATTCAAATGCGCTGTCGGCATCGGACATAGCCAAAATTGCAGCGGAAATCTTTTGATTTTAAATGACTTTATTTCATATCTTTAATACACAGATTTTTGCCTATATCTTAAACTTAAAAAATACTTTACTCTGCACAACAGCCTATGGGGGTCATTCAGATCCAGCCGCAATAGCGGCCCACAGCCGTTTACTGGTGGTGGCAAAATGCACATGCACAGCGGCCACACAGACACACACATTGCGGTCACATCCCTGAGGGGTGAACGCGGGCGGGCCAGGACCATTTTCCAGGGGGGCTGCGTGATGTCATATCTGAGATCATCTCTGATTAACCCCCTATAAGCTTCCAGAGTGCTCCTCATATCTCATCTTTTCCAAGTTACTACAAATGATTTGAGATCGGTAGCAGCACTTTCAGGATTACTACACAGAACACACATAAAGGCTGACACAGCAAATAACAGTAACACATACAAGGGATTAATTAGAAATAAGGAAGTATAATCATAATTATGTCTAATTATCAACTGGTTCTGTGCGGGACCCATACACCTCTTTACTGCCTCCAGCAGCCCCTGGTACTGCACTGCGCCATCTGCCCTGTCTCCCCCCACTACTGCCACTCACCCTGTCTCCTCCCAGTACTAACACCACCGTCTCCCCCCACTACTGCCACCTGCCCTGTCTCCCCCTACTACTGCCACCAACCTGTTTCCCCACCACTACTGCCACCGCCCTGTCTCCCCACACTACTGCCACCCGACCTGTCTCCCCCTATTACTGCCACCTGCCCTGTCTCCCCACTCTGACACCTCAGCCCTTCTTAGGAACATTTACCTATACACACTTCCTCCAGCAGCTCCCACTACTGCCCCCTGCCCTGTCTCCCTGCTCTGACACCTCAGCCCTGCTTGTGGATGTTTACCCACATAGACACTGCCTCCAGCAGCTCTCACTACTGCCACCCACCCTGTCTCCCTCCTCAGCGCTGCTTGGGGACAATAATACCCATTTAGACAATGCCTCCAGCAGCCCCCGCTACTGCACTACTGCCACCCACCCTGTCTCCCCTGACATCTAAGCATTGCTTGGGAATTTATGGTACTGCTAAGTCCTTCATCAACAGATGGAAGTAACCAGGGCCGTAAGGAGGCAGAAGCTGCTTCTGGTACCATGGTCATGCAAGGCTGGGAGAGTCAGTAAGATTATTTAATAGAGGGCCTAATTCAGTAAGGATTGCAGATGCTGCTAATTAGCAGAATTAGCAATCCTTTTCCTAGCATGCTGGGGGCCGCCCATCGCAGCGCAAAGCCACCCAGCATGCTGACCGCCGCCTCCTCCTTGATGAAGCAGAAAATGCGATTGCCTCACAATTTCTGCTTCATCGTAGAAGTTAGTGAAGCCTCCTGCTGCTGCAGCTTAGCTGCACCTGCAGGAGGCCCACCGCATTCTTCTCAATCATGGCAGCTGCACGTGATGTCACACAGCCACCGTGATCATGCCCATTTGTCCGCCTCTGCCCTCCATTCGCGCCACACTGCCTCCTCCCTGGAAATGGAGCATTGCCCACCCACACCCATAACTGCTTGTGGGAGTGGAAAAGGTGGGAGCATGCACAGGATGGGCGCAGTGGATGCGCCCACAACTTTTTTTGGAATAATTCCAGTTCTATCACACACTGCGATCCAACCTGAATTAGGCCCAGAGTCACCATCTTACAGGCAGCCGGTGAAGGGAGTAGAGAATGGTTATGTGGCAGGAACGGGCTGGTTAGGTAACAGCTTGGCTGCTGCATTCTGTACAAGCTACAAGTGGTGCAATTCTTCTGCTGGGAGACCCAGGCAGAGGACATTGCAGTAGTCTATGGGGGTCATTCCGAGTTGATTGTAGCTACAATCATCTTCCCTGACATGCGGGGGAAACGCCCAGCACAGGGCTAGTCCGCCCTGCAGGTCAGTGCCTCCCCGCCCAAATACAAAAGCATCACACAGCGGCGATGCTTTTATATTTCTGGAGTAACTCCCAACCAGTGCAGCTCCTGTGGCTGGCCGGGAGTTGTCCTTCACTGCCGCCATGGCCCGCACCCCCAACGGTCCAGCCACGCCTGCTTTGGCCACCGTCCAGCCCCCTCCCTCTGTCTCAGAGGCGATCGCTAGGCAACGATGACTGGCATGCGCCGGCGCAGTTCCGACCCGATCGCTGCGACAAACTGCAGTGAGCGATCAGGTCGGAATGACCCCCAAAGTGGGATAATACAAGTACATGTATAAATAAGTGCTGGAGTTTGGCTATGGTCCACACATGAGGAACTGATTGTAGCTGATACCTGATGTCTAAGTATCACTCCACCACCCAGGACATCAAGATTCCGCACATGGGCCCTTATTCCGAGTTGTTCGCTCGCTAGCTGCTTTTAGCAGCATTGCACACGCTAGGCCGCCGCCCTCTGGGAGTGTATCTTAGCTTAGCAGAATTGCAAACAAGAGTAGCAGAATTGCTACTAAATAATTCTTTGCAGTTTCTGAGTAGCTGTGGACCTACTCAGGAATTGCGATCAGCTCAGTCTGTTTAGTTCCTGGTTTGACGTCACAAACACGCCCTGCGTTCGGCCCGCGTTTTTCCCTGAAACGTATGTGTTTTTTTGCAAGCGCCGGAAAAACGCAGACTTGCCGCCCACAAACGCCCCTTTCCTATCAATCATTTACCGAACACCAGTGCGACTGAAAAGCGCCGCAGAAGTCACAGCAAAACTGCTAAGTTCTGTGTTAAATAACTAAGCGCATGCGCCCTGCGTGCCTTCCGCATGCGCAATTTGCAACTAATTGCAGCATAGCGAAAATCGTCAACAAACTAAATCGCAATGACTCCCATATCAGCATTTTGTAACTCTGAACCCCCAAGCGCAAAGCCTGGTTGGTTCGCAAAGTTGAGCTGTAGCCCTGCCCTTTGTTGGTGAGCTTCTATCATAAGGACCTGTTTCACCAGGACTGAGTCACAGCCAACTGGCATCACCCACCACACCTGGAGCTCAGCTAGACAACCATTTAGGATTGGGACTGGTTTCTCAGTACCTGGAGCAAAAGACAGATCATCTGTATAGCAGTGGTAGATGAGGGCATGACATCTGATTATTTCACCCTGCGGTAGCATGTATTATTGCAAAAAGCATAGGAGATAGGATAAGAACCTTGAAGAACAATGCATGGCAATGATAAGTATACTCCAGAAGATTAAAATGGCTTCTCACCTGTGTGACTTCTCTGATGTGTAACAAGTTGTGATTTCCGTGTAAAACATTTCCCACACTCAGAACATGGAAATGGGTTCTCACCTGTGTGACTTCTGTGATGTGTAACAAGTTGTGATTTCCGTGTAAAACATTTCCCACACTCAGAGCAAGAAAAAGGCTTCTCACCTGTGTGACTTCTGTGATGTTTAACAAGATCTAATTTTTGTGCAAAACATTTCCCACACTCAGAACATGGAAATGGGTTCTCACCTGTGTGACTTCTGTGATGTATAACAAGTTGTGATTTCCGTGTAAAACATTTCCCACACTCAGAGCAAGAAAAAGGCTTCTCACCTGTGTGACTTCTGTGATGTATAACAAGAGCTGATTTGTGTGAAAAAGATTTCCCACACTCAGAGCATGGAAATGGATTCTCACCTGTGTGACTTTGCTGATGTCTAACAAGATGTGATTTCTGTGTAAAACATTTCCCGCACTCAGAACATGGAAATGGCTTTGCACCTGTGTGACTTCTCTGATGTTTAACAAGATCTGATTTGTATGCAAAACATTTACCACACTCAGAACATGGAAATGGCTTCTCACCTGTGTGACTTCTCTGATGTATAACAAGTTGTGATTTCCATGTAAAACATTTCCCACACTCAGAGCAAGTAATTGGATTCTCACCTGTGTGACTTCTGTTATGACTAATAAGATCTGATTTGTGTACAAAACATTTCCCACATTCAGGGCATGTAAATGGATTCTCATCTGTGTGACTTATCTGATGTATAACAAGTTGTGATTTCCGTGTAAAACATTTCCCACACTCAGAGCAAGAAAAAGGCTTCTCACCTGTGTGACTTCTCTGATGTTTAACAAGATCTGATTTTTGTGCAAAGCATTTCCCACACTCAGAACATGGAAATGGCTTCTCACCAGTGTGACTTCTGTGATGTATAAGAAGAGCTGATGTGTGTGCAAAACCTTTCCCACACTCAGAGCAAGAAAAAGGCTTCTCACCTGTGTGACTTCGCTGATGTTTAACAAGATCTGATTTCTGTGCAAAACATTTCCCACACTCAGGACATGAAAATGGCTTCTCACCTGTGTGACTTTGCTGATGTGTAACAAGTTGTGATTTCCATGTAAAACATTTCCCACACTCAGAACATGGAAATGGTTTGTCACCTGTGTGACTTTGCTGATGTGTAACAAGTTGTGATTTCCATGTAAAACATTTCCCACACTCAGAACATGGAAATGGTTTCTCACCTGTGTGACTTTGCTGATGTGTAACAAGTTGTGATTTCCATGCAAAACATTTTCCACAGTCAGAACATGGAAATGGCTTCTCACCTGTGTGTCTTCTCTGATGTGTAACAAGAGCTGATTTGTATGTAAAACATTTCCCACACTCAGAACATGGAAATGGCCTCTCCCCTGCCTTAGCTGGCTGATGGGTAATAAGCTTTGTGTTCTGTGTAAAACATTTGGCATCTATAGAACACGGAAACACTGTATCTACTCTCCGAGCTGTAACAGATGCACCAATATCAGAGTGATCAGGAGAACATTTCCCAGGATCAGAGGGACCAGCTGATAGAGCTGGATGTATAATTGGGGTAATGGGGTTTGCTCCTGGAGAATCCTGTCTACTGTCATTATCTTTTATGCCACAATCCGGTGATAACATTAGATGTCCTTCTGAGATATTCCTGCTTGTGTGTCCATCTGCTGGAAATAAAATACATTATGGAAATGTGACATTTTCTATAACAATATTAATCTTGTAAACAATAAGAGAAGACGACTCTCTGGGACACTTAATTGTAAATGTGTGTATAATAAATATAACTTTTAATGAAGGCTTTATAATATTGTGTCTCAGACGATCATTGTGTCCACCCTCCTGAGAACACTCACAATAACAAATGTAATATTATAATAAGACTTAGATATATCTCTCTCTTGTACTGGTAACTAACCATGAAGTATAAATGGAGATGTAGTCACTTGCCAAGTCCTATGTCAGCACCAATGTAAAACAATGGATGGGGAACATATCGTATGAATTGGAGATTCTAGATGAACAATAATATCAGTCATATGAGCTGATGGATCAGAGAAATGTCTCCTAACGTTACTCCTGGAAGCATTGGTAAGGTAGCATTCCTTTATGTGTGTGCTCATACGCTGGTAAGCCTGTACATGTGTTACTCACCCTTATATAAGGTATATTGCTACAGCAGAGTAGGTGTGGAACAAGGTACTTTACATGCAATACACCATATAATACACTGCAATCATCATCATCATCTGCTAGGTTATAATCCACTGTTACACCCCCATCATCAGTGTCTTACCTCTATTCTCTCAATAGTAATAAGGATGATGTGTATACGGTAAGTATGATACAGAGAGTTACATATCAGAATCTATACAGCTGCCGCCATACTTCTGCTTCTCATACGTGTGCTACTGGCAGCAGTGAACATCTGAGATAGAGTGCAGGGAAGACAGCAGAGTCTGATGAGAAAGAGATTGGATCTGCCTTTGCAGTGCTGTACCACACCTGTCACCCCTGTTAGTATATAAAAACAAGATTTTAAACCGGTAAATCTTTTTCTCCTAGTCCGTAGATGATGCTGGGGACTCCGTAAAGGACCATGGGGTATAGACGGGCTCCGCAGGAGACATGGGCACTATAAAGAACTTTTAGTATGGGTGTGCACTGGCTCCTCCCTCTATGCCCCTCCTCCAGACCTCAGTTAGAGAAACTGCCCAGGGGAGATGGACAATATGAGGAAAGGATTTTGTTAATCTAAGGGCAAGATTCATACCAGCCCACACCAAACACACCGTATAACCTGGAATATACGCAACCAGTTAACAGTATGAACAAAAACAGCATCAAAGACCAATTCCATAACATAACCCTTACGTAAGCAACAACTATATACAAGTCTTGCAGAAATAGTCCGCACTGGGACGGGCGCCCAGCATCCTCTACGGTCTAGGAGAAATAGATTTACCGGTAGGTTTAAAATCTTATTTTCTCTTACGTCCTAAAGGATGCTGGGGACTCCGTAAGGATCATGGGGTTTATACCAAAGCTCCCAAACGGGCGGGAGAGTGCGGATGACTCTGCAGCACCGATTGAGCAAACACGAAGTCCTCATCAGCCAGGGTATCAAACTTGTCGAATTTTGCAAAAGTGTATGAACCCGACCAAGTAGCTGCTCGGCACAACTGTAATGCCGAGATGCCTCGGGTAGCCGCCCAAGAAGAGCCCACCTTCCTAGTGGAATGGGCCTCTACCGAATTTAGTAACGGCAATCCCGTCAAAGGAATCTATTTCTCTGTCGTTCACATCCGGAACGAAGACTGCTGATATAGCGTTTACCAGTCTTTCCACCCAGCTGAAAACTTTTTCGGCTTCTGCCATTGCCGCTTTGCTCCTTGTTCCGCCCTAGCGGCTTACTTACACCACTGCTGTGAAGTCGTCCGACAGAATTAACACGGGCAGATCACAAAGCATATGTTCATTGAAAATAGCTCTTAATTCAAGAAAGCTTATTGCAGACAAACTTCCCAGCTTGACCTTTTCCTCTGGAAATACTTCCCTTGCAAGGGCTGCTCCCCAGTCTCGGAGATCTGCATGCATGGACACCAGGATCTCATCCTGGATTCTGAACCTTCATCCCTCTAGGAGGTGAGAACTGAGCAGACACCACAGGAGCGATATCCTGGCCATTAGGATTATATTCTGGCGCATGTGCAGGTGAGATCCGGACCACATTTCCAACTGGCCCCGTGAAAACCACTCTGGCATTTGACCTGCTCACCGAAAAGGCCTCTTAGGCCGCACCATCTACTTCATCAACGGAACATATTGATGGTTTGTCACTGCAAATCTGATCCGACTCCGGATCCTCAGACCTCTTTCCACAGGAACACACAGAACTTCAACCGTTCAGTATCTACTCTGATACCCACCTCTGACATCTCCGTCATTGGGAACAACAGCCATTCCCTGTGTTGAAGAACAGTCAGAGAGAAACAACGATTTGCACCACTTGTTTCTTGACCTCGCCTTAATCCGAAGAGCGTCTGAGTACAGAATAACAATGGCTCTCACTACTGAAAGAAACCCATCATACTGCCATCACTCCGGTGAAATGGCAAAGACAATCCTGGACATCAACCCAGGTAAGCTGAATGCGGAGAAAAAAATCATCTAAACCCTTTTCTACCTTTACGTGCTGGAGCTCCCTGGCCTGAGAGATTCCATCCTGTAGTTCAACTTCGTAAGGAGAAATCTTGGTTTTCTTTCTTTTTTTTTTTTACCAGGGACTGCAGGACAATGCCCTGAACCTGACGCAACTCTGGTATGGCGTCGCATACTACCTCCCCTTTCAGAGGGGAATCGGTAAGATCTACTTTAAAAATCAGTGAGGGGAATCATCTGTAAACTCCAGGATGTCCCCCTTTGGATTCCATTATTAACTCACAGGTCCAAGTCCATTCCCAGACTGACTGAAGAGTATTGGACAAGTTCCCACCAGAGTGGGCTCCAGCCAGATAGACCCAGCGACATGCGGTGGATGTGGTAGAAACAGAAAACGACATCCACTTCTGCGAACCTGACAAGGCTGCAGAACTCTTACTTTTCACCTTCCACTGTCTGCACCGAAAGGGAAAAAAAGAACGGTATTGAACCGGTTAAAATGACTGCATCCCACATCAGAATGCGTCACCAACCGTTGTGAGGGAATCTAACTCACGAAGTTACACTTACCAGTGGTATCCGCCAACATTGACTAAACTGAGGCCTCCCCTAACAGCGGTACACCGTCCCAGGGAAACACTGCAGTATCTCTCGGAGTCTGCCTCAGTATTCCCCCGGCCACACCTCCTGCAGTCGCACACCAGCCTGCCGCAATGTTATAGAGAGGAACCAACATAAGAAACATCCCCTCTCTCTATAGGGTAATTCTATCGGATGCCTTTCCGAATATAAACACTCCTCCATGTGCATGAAATGCAAATAACTCCAAAGCATAGAAATAAAATATCACTTAGCTTCCTGTGTACGATCTTTGAGACAGGGCCCCGTGCCGATCAGGAGTTGACTTTCACTTTATTCTATCCACGGCGGGAAAAAGAATAAACATTCGGACTCCTTGTGAGGATCTGAGACCAACTCGTCACGGCCGACCGAGAGCTTTATCAACAGAGCGACCAGCACATGAGAAGGATTACTATTACTTCAGCATTCATTATAAATCATAATATGAATATACATATTGTAATACACATATCCTACATATATATATATATATATACACACCATACATATAAGCGGATTGTCCGGAACCGTCGGGTCCCTAGTGACATTAATGTGTTCTGAATGTGTATGACCATGTACTGAATGCCCCAGTTGTGGATCTGACAGGAAACCTTATAGTCGACATAAAACCTAGCAATCGTCGACAGCAGGGAGAAGGAACCAGGCAAAATAACATTCTTGCGACCCCAAGGGGTCAGAGGGAAGTATACATAAATAATTTTAATATCACACCCCCACAATACTACCATGTCTGTGCTCGAGCTACAGGCCCATGAAACCGTACCATACATATACATATAAATATATATACAGGTATAAGGCAGTTACAGCATGTTAATTTACACCCAGTATTGACAGTTGGTGCCGACAGGGTCACCCACATACTACTGTGTCTCCCCTACACCCACATACTACTGTGTCTCCCCTACACCCACATACTACTGTGTCTCCCCTACACCCACATACTACTGTGTCTCCCATAGCGTGTTTACTCTTTGAAAGAATACCACTACCGACCTGCTGACACTTCATTTACTCAATCAAGTACCACAGGAGTCGGCAATGCCAACAGAGATATTCCCATAACTGTTTGCGACAGAGCCCTCACACATGTCGACACATGTGTACTAAAAGCTATAGTGGGTATCTGACAGGGAAAACACAGACACTTATACACAACACACTGACTACACGGCCATGATCTAACATAGTGCTATACTTCTATATTGCACTAATCACTGCCCCACTTTGCTTACACTGCTATGTACACAGAGCTTTTGGCGGGGACTGTTGGAGAGAATGGCGCTGTATCGTGCTGTGAGGGCTAAGCCACGACCCCGTCTTGGCGCGCTTCAGCCCCGCTGTTATTTTAACGGTTCATGCTGGCGGGGGTTCATATACAGTGTCCGTGCACTGTATACATGTCATGCCAGACATAAGGGGAGGAGCCAGTTCACACCCATTCAAAGTCTTATAGTGTGCCCATGTCTCCTGCGGATCCCGTCTATACCCCATGTTCCTTACGGAGTCCCCAGCATCCTCTAGGACGTATGAGAAATCCTGGGAAAACCCAGAGAAAAAATTCCAGATCCCTAAAAGAATTCTCAGTGCTTTCCCTGAAGAGGATAGGAAGAAGTGGGAAAATCCACCTATAATAGATGCTTCTGTATCTAGGCTGTCTAAAAAGGTGGTTTTACCTGTCCCTGTTTTAACCGCCATAAAGGAGCCGTCTGACCGCAAGATTAAGACTACGCTCAAATCACTATACACTGCTACAGGCATGGCTTTAAGGCCCACTATTGCTTGTGCATGGATTTCTAAAGCCATAGTAAAGTGGTCAGGCACCTTACTAGAGGACTTAGATACTATGGATAGGAGTGACATTGACTTGTTTTTACGTCACATACAGGATTCTGCATGTTTCATGGTGGAGGCCATGAAGGACATTGGCCTGCTTCTTCCATGGCTGTCTCGGCAGGAAGAGGACTCTGGCTACGCCAATGGACTGTGGATGCAGTATCAAAGAAAAGTGTGGAGAACCTGCCATTCACAGGTCAGGCACTATTTGGGGACGCATTGGATTCGTTGATTTCCAAAGCGACTACGGGTAAGACATTTCTTCCCACCGCAGCAGCCCCAGCTAGGAAATCTTATCGTACACCTACACTGCAGTCCTTTTGGACCGCAACATTTAAAAAATCCAAACCCCCTCCCACCTTCTTTACAGGAGGTCGGGGAAGATAAAAAAAACCTGCACCAACAGGTTCCCAGGGACAGAATCCAGGTTCTGCTTCCTCCAAATATTCAGCATGATGGTGGACCTCTCAGCCTGGAGATCAGGCAGGTGGGAGCGAGACTAAAAGATTTCAGTCACGTCTGGGTGTCATCATGCTTGCATAGAGGGACAACAGCAGCACTGTGCCCGCTGCCCTACTGCCGCCATCTGAACTGGTTTAGCACTCACCACTCAATTAGGGGTGGCGGCATGCTGTGGGGAAGAGTACACACCGCTGTGGGTGAGCGAAACAACCCGTTTCAGGAGCTATGTACTGTCAGCGGGGATCTGGACTATTAACTGTTCAAGATGTTGGTACCGGTCCCCCCCCTAAGTCTCACGACGCAGGCAGACTGGTGCCAACCCGTCCTTCCTGAAAACAAAAACTAAAATACATTCTAAAAAAACTCGCTGGAGCTCCAGAGAATGCACCCGGCTCCTTGGGCACATTTTTCTAAATGTAGTCTGTTAGGAGAGGCATAGAGGGGAGGAGCCAGCACACACTAATGATTTCTTAAAGTGCCAGGCTCCAATAGACCCAATCTATACCCCATAGTACTAAGACCATCCCAGTATCCCCAGCCTAGAATAGGGGCTGATGGCTCCTGATGTATGAGATACACCAGAGAGTGTGGGGAAGAGACTGGTCAGATCTCTGGGCTGGTAACACACAGTGACATTATGTGAGGTGTAGAGCAGGAGTATAATAGGGGCTGATGGCTCCTGATGTATTAGATACCCCAGAGAGTGTGGGGAGCAGACTGCTCAGATCTCTGGGCTGGTAACACACAGTAACATGATATGAGGGGGGAGCAGGAGTATAATAGGAGATGATGGCTCCTGATGTATGAGACACACCAGACAGTGTGGGGAGGAGACTGGTCAGATCTCTGGGCTGGTAAAACACAGTGACATGATGTGAGGGGAGAGCAGGCGTATAATAGTGGCTGATGGCTCCTGATGTATGAGATACACCAGAGAGTGTGGGGAGGAGACTGGTCAGATCTCTGGGCTGGTAACATGATGTGAGGGGGAGAGCAGGAGTATAATAGGGGATGATGGCTCCTGATGTATGAGATACACCAGAGAGTGTGGGGAGGAGACTGGTCAGATCTCTTGGCTGGTAAAACACAGTGACATGATGTGAGGGGGAGAGCAGGAGTATAATAGGGGCTGATGTCTCCTGATATACGAGATACACCAGAGAGTGTGGGGAGGAGACTGGTCAGATCTCTGGGCTGGTAACACACAGTGACATGATGTGAGGGGAGAGCAGGAGTATAATAGGGGCTGATGGCTCCTGATGTATGAGATACACCAGAGAGTGTGGGGAGGAGACTGGTCAGATCTCTGGGCTGGTAACACACAGTGACATGATGTGAGGTGGTGAGCAGAGAGTATAATAGGGGCTTATGGCTCCTGACTTCCCCACTGGGAAAATAAATATTCCTCATTAGTTTGTACTGACAAAGGAGGATGTAGGATAAGAGATTGCTGTAGTGACTGAGCAAGGAGAATATGTGACTCTTTTCTGTAATAAATGTTTATTACTCACCTGTGCTGATATCTGTAGGGATCTCCTCCTCCTTATACTGCTTATCACCCTTCATATACGTCTCTTCTTCTCCCCCTATATCTTCTGCCTTTATATCAGTCACATACGTCTCTTCTTGTCCCTCTATATCTTCTGCCTTTATATCCGTCACATACGTCTCTTCTTCTCCCTCTATATCTTCTGCCTTTATATCCGTCACATACGTCTCTTCTTCTCCCTCTATATCTTCTGCCTTTATATCAGTCACATACGTCTCCTCTTCTCCCTCTATATCTTCTGCCTTTATATCAGTCACATACGTCTCTTCTTCTCCCTCTGTATCTTCTGCCTTTATATCAGTCACATACGTCTCTTCTTCTACCTCTGTATCTTCTACCTTTATATCAGTCACATACGTCTTTTCTTCTCCCTCTATATCGTCTGCCTTTATATCAGTCACATACGTCTCTTCTTCTCCCTCTATATCTTCTGCCTTCATATCAGTCACATACGTCTCTTCTTCTCCCTCTATATCTTCTGCCTTTATATCAGTCACATACGTCTCTTCTTCTCCCTCTATATCTTCTGCCTTTATATCAGTCACATACGTCTCTTCTTCTCCCTCTATATATTCTGCCTTTATATCAGTCACATACGTCTCTTCTTCTCCCTCTATATATTCTGCCTTTATATCAGTCACATACGTCTCCTCTTCTCCCTCTATATCAGCTGTTTTAATATCAGACAGACGTTCTACCTAAAAAAAAAAAAACACAACACTATAATGACATTTGGAGAAAACAGTATAATATCAGTGTATAAGACACACAGCTTCTCTACAGATCATATAGTGACAGTCACTGTAATATATTGGGTGAGACCCTAAATCCCCCCTGTGGGGTCCTGTGATACTACTCTGTACAATCCTGGGTATACAGAGGACGGGGACATCTCTCTGGGGTATCTCTATTACTGAACCCATCTGAAGGAGACACACAGTGACTGAGTACAGAGTATATAATAAGATTTTACTCACCGGTAAATCTATTTCTCGTAGTCCGTAGTGGATGCTGGGACTCCGTAAGGACCATGGGGAATAGCGGCTCCGCAGGAGACTGGGCACAACTAAAGAAAGCTTTAGGACTACTTGGTGTGCACTGGCTCCTCCCTCTATGACCCTCCTCCAGACCTCAGTTAGGATACTGTGCCCGGAAGAGCTGACACAATAAGGAAAGGATTTTGAATCCCGGGTAAGACTCATACCAGCCACACCAATCACACCGTACAACTCGTGATACTATACCCAGTTAACAGTATGAAATACAACGGAGCCTCTCAACAGATGGCTCTCAACAATAACCCTTTAGTTAAACAATAACTATATACAAGTATTGCAGACAATCCGCACTTGGGATGGGCGCCCAGCATCCACTACGGACTACGAGAAATATCTTGTTTTCTCTAACGTCCTAAGTGGATGCTGGGACTCCGTAAGGACCATGGGGATTATACCAAAGCTCCTAAACGGGCGGGAGAGTGCGGATGACTCTGTAGCACCGAATGAGCGAACTCTAGGTCCTCCTCAGCCAGGGTATCAAACTTGTAGAATCTTGCAAATGTGTTTGACCCCGACCAAGTAGCTGCTCGGCAAAGTTGCAAAGCCTAGACCCCTCGGGCAGCCGCCCAAGAAGAGCCCACCTTCCTTGTGGAATGGGCTTTCACTGATCTAGGATGCGGCAGTCCAGCCGCAGAATGCGCAAGCTGAATTGTGCTACAGATCCAGCGAGCAATAGTCTGCTTTGAAGCAGGAGCACCCAGCTTGTTGGGTGCGTACAGGATAAATAGCGAGTCAGTTTTCCTGAGTCTAGCCGTCCTGGAAACATAGATTTTCAGGGCCCTGACTACATCCAGCAACTTGGAATCCTCCAAGTCCCGAGTAGCCGCTGGCACCACAATAGGTTAGTTCAAATGAAACGCTGAAACCACCTTAGGAATAAATTGGGGACGAGTCCTCAATTCCGCCCTATCCATATGGAAAATCAGATAAGGGCTTTTACATGACAAAGCCGCCAATTCTGACACACGCCTGGCCGAAGCCAGGGCCAACAGCATGACCACTTTCCACGTGAGATATTTTAGCTCCACAGTTTTAAATGGCTCAAACCAATGCGACTTAAGGAAATCCAACACCACGTTGAGATCCCAAGGTGCCACTGGAGGCACAAAAGGGTGCTGAATATGCAGCACTCCTTTAACAAAAGTCTGAACTTCAGGCAGTGAAGCCAGTTCTTTCTGGAAGAAAATCGACAGAGCCGAAATCTGGACCTTAATGGACCCCAATTTGAGGCCCAACGTCACCCCTGACTGTAGGAAGTGCAGGAATCGACCCAGTTGAAATTCCTCCGTTGGGGCCTTCCTGGCCTCACACCAAGCAACATATTTTCACCATATGCGGTGATAATGTTTTGCGGTCACATCCTTCCTGGCTTTGATCAGCGTAGGAATGACTTCCTCCGCAATGCCCTTTTCCTTCAGGATTCGGTGTTCAACCGCCATGCTGTCAAACGCAGCCGCGGTAAGTCTTGGAACAGACAGGGCCTCTGCTGCAGCAGGTCTTGTCTGAGCGGTAGAGGGCATGGGTCCTCTGAGATCATTTCTTGAAGTTCTGGGTACCAAGCTCTTCTTGGCCAATCCGGAACAATGAGTATAGTTCTTACTCTTCTCCTTCTTATTATCCTCAGCATGAGAGGAAGAGGAGGGAACACATAAACCGACCGGTACACCCACGGTGTCACTAAAGCGTCCACCGCTATCGCCTGAGGGTCCCTTGACCTGGCGCAATATTTTTCTAGCTTTTTGTTGAGGCGGGACGCCATCATGTCCACCTGTGGCCTTTCCAAACGATTTGTAATCAGCCGGAAGACTTCTGGATGAAGTCCCCACTCTCCCGGGTGGAGGTCGTGCCTGCTGAGGAAGTCTGCTTCCCAGTTGTCCACTCCCGGAATGAACACTGCTGACAGTGCTAACACGTGATTTTCCGCCCATCGGAGAATCCTTGTGGCTTCTGCCATTGCCATCCTGCTTCACGTGCCGCCCTGTCGGTTTACATGGGCGACCGCCGTGATGTTGTCTGACTGAATCAGTACCGGCTGACTTTGAAGCAGTGGTCTTGCCTGACTTAGGGCATTGTAAATGGCTCTTAGTTCCAGAATATTTATGTGTAGGGACATCTCCTGGCTTGACCATAGTCCTTGGAAATGTCTCCCCTGTGCCTCGAAGGCTGGCGTCCGTGGTCACCAGGACCCAGTTCTGTATGCCGAATCTGCGGCCCTCTAGAAGATGAGCACTCTGTAGCCACCACAGCGGAGACACCCTGGTCCTTGCAGACAGGGTTATCATCCGATGCATCTGAAGATGCGATCCGGACCACTTGTCCAACAGATCCCACTGAAAGATCCGTGCATGGAACCTTCCGAACGAAATTGCTTCGTAAGAAGCTACCATCTTTCCCAGGACTCGCGTGCAGTGGTGCACTGACACCTGTTTTGGTTTGAGGAGGTCTCTGACTAGCGATGACAACTCCTTGGCCTTCTCCTCTGGGAGAAACACCCTTTTCTGTTCTGTGTCCAGAACCATCCCCAGGAACAATAGACGCGTTGCAGGAACCAGCTGCGACTTTGGAATATTCAGGATCCAGCCGTGCTGTTGTAGCACTTCCCGAGCTAGTGCTACTCCAATCAGCAACTGTTCCCTGGACCTCGGCTTTATAAGGAGATCGTCCAAGTACGGGATAATTATAACTCCTTTTTTTTTCGAAGGAGTATCATCATTTCGGCCATTACCTTGGTAAATACTCTCGGTGCCGTGGACAGACCAAACGGCAACGTCTGGAATTGGTAATGACAGTCCTGTACCACAAATCTGAGGTACTCCTGGTGAGGAGGGTAAATTGGGACATGCAGGTAAGCATCCTTGATGTCCAGTGATACCATGTAATCCCCTTCCTCCAGGCTTGCAATAACCGCCCTGAGCGATTCCATCTTGAACTTGCATCTTTTTATGTATGTGTTCAAGGATTTAAAATTTAAAATGGGTCTCACCGAACCGTCCGGTTTCGGTACCACAAACATTGTGGATTAGTAACCCCTTCCTTGTTGAAGGATGGGTACCTTGACTATCACCTGCTGGGAATACAGCTTGTGAATTGCCTCTAGCACAGCCTCCCTGTCCAAGGGAGTCGTTGGCAAGGCAGATTTTAGGAAGCGGCGAGGGGGAGACGTCTCCAATTCCAGCTTGTATCCCTGAGACACTACTTGTAGAATCCAGGGATCCATCCGTGAGCAAGCCCACTGGTCGCTGAAGTTTCTGAGACGGGCCCCCACCGCACCTGGCTCCGCCTGTGGAGCCCCAGCATCATGCGGCGGACTTAGAGGAAGCGGGGGAGGACTTTTGTTCCTGGGAACTGGCTGTATTTTGCAGCTTTTTCCCTCTAACTCTGCCTCTGGGCAGAAGGACGCGCCTTTAACCCGCTTGCCTTTCTGGGGCCGAAAGGACTGTACCTGATAATATGGTGCTTTATTTGTCTGTGAGGGAACATGGGGTAAAAATGCTGATTTCCCAGCTGTCGCTGTGGAAACTAGGTCCGAGAGACCATCCCCAAACAACTCCTCACCCTTATAAGGCCAAACTTCCATGTGCCTTTTAGAATCTGCATCCCCTGTCCACTGCCGAGTCCATAAACTCCTTCTGGCAGAAATGGACATTGCATTTATTCTAGATGCCAGCCGGCAGATCTCCCTCTGTGCATCTCTCATGTATAAGACTGAGTTTTTTATATGCTCTATGGTTAGCAGAATAGTGTCCCTGTCTAGGGTGTCAATATTTTGTGACAGGGAATCTGACCACGCAGCGGCAGCACTGCACATCCATGCTGACGCAATAGCTGGTCTCAGTATAATGCCTGAGTGTGTATAAACAGACTGCAGTATAGCCTCCTGCTTTCTATCAGCAGGTTCCTTGAGGGCGGCCGTGTCCGGAGACGGCAGTGCTACCTTCTTTGATAGACGTGTGAGCGCTTTATCCACCCTAGGGGATGTCTCCCAACATAACCTGTCCTCTGGCGGGAAAGGGTACGCCATTAGTAACTTTTTAGAAATTACCAGTTTCTTATTGGGGGGAAGCCCACGCTTCTTCACATACTTCATTTAATTCATCAGATGGAGGAAAAACCACTGGTAGTTTTTTCTCCCCAAACATTATACCCTTTTTTGTGGTACCTGGGGTAACATCAGCAATGTGCAAGACATTTTTCATTGCCGCAATCATATAACGGGTGGCTCTATTGGAATGTACAGTAGTCTCCTCCTCGTCGACACTGGAGTCAGTATCCGTGTCTGCCATCTGATGTAGCGGGCGTTTTAGAGCCCCTGATGGCTTTTGAGACGTCTGGGCAGGCAGGAGCTGAGAAGCCGGCTGTCCCACATCTGTTATGTCGTCAAACCTTTTATGTAAAGAGTCGACACTATCACGTAATTCCTTCCACATTACCATCCATTCAGGTGTCGGCCCCGCAGGGGGTGACATCACATTTATCGGCACCTGCTCTACCTCCACATAAGCCTCCTCATCAAACATGTCGACACAGCCGTACCGACACACCGCACACACACAGGGAATGCTCTGACTGAGGACAGGACCCCACAAAAGCCCTTTGGGGAGACAGAGAGAGAGTATGCCAGCACACACCAAAAGCGCTATATAACACAGGGATTAACACTATAACTGAGTGATTTTTCCCAATAGCTGCTTATATATATATATATATATATATATATATATTGCGTCTAGATTTAGTTCCCACCCTCTCTTTTTTACCCTATGTAGACTTGAAACTGCAGGGGAGAGCCTGGGAGCGATCCTTCCAGCGGAGCTGTGAGGGAAAATGGCGCCAGTGTGCTGAGGGAGATAGCCCCGCCCCTTTTTTGGCTGACTTCTCCCGCTTTTTTATATGTATATCTGGCAGGGGTATTTTACACATATATAGTCTCTATGACTATATTATGTGTTATTTGCCAGCAAGGTACTCTATATTGCAGCCCAGGGCGCCCCCCCCCCCCCAGTGCCCTGCACCCATCAGTGACCGGAGTGTGTGGTGTGCATGGGGAGCAATGGCGCACAGCTGCAGTGCTGTGCGCTACCTTGATGAAGACCGAAGTCTTCTGCCGCCGATTTCCAGGAACGTCTTCTTGCTTCTGGCTCTGTAAGGGGGACGGCGGCGCGGCTCCTGGACCGGACGACCGAGGCTGGGCCTGTGTTCGATCCCTCTGGAGCTAATGGTGTCCAGTAGCCTAGAAGCCCAAGCTAGCTGCAAGCAGGTAGGTTCGCTTCTCTCCCCTTAGTCCCTCGTAGCAGTGAGTCTGTTGCCAGCAGATCTCACTGAAAATAAAAAAAACCTAAAATATACTTTCTTTTCTAGGAGCTCAGCCGGGCACAAAATTCTAACTGAGGTCTGGAGGAGGGTCATAGAGGGAGGAGCCAGTGCACACCAGGTAGTCCTAAAGCTTTCTTTAGTTGTGCCCAGTCTCCTGCGGAGCCGCTATTCCCCATGGTCCTTACGGAGTCCCAGCATCCACTTAGGACGTTAGAGAAATGTGATTATCAGAGGATGTGTGTATATAGGGGCCCCCATACCTGCTCTCCCCTGTACAATACATGACAGTCTCCTCTTAACCAGTGATGTGAGGGGTCGGTGATTCTTGTACAGACCCCTGTGTTCCTCTATATACTCCCCTTCCTGCATGGAGACATAGACAGTGACATCCTGACACCTTATAGGAACCTGACACACACAGTGATACATTCATCACCCAGACACATCCCCTGGTGTTACTGTATAATGCCCCATTCCCAGCAGTCACCTCTCCAGTCATCACCCAGACACGTCCCCTGGTGTTATTGTACAATGTCCCATTCCCAGCAGTCACCTCTCCAGTCATCACCCAGACACATCCCCTGGTGTTACTGTATAATGTTCCATTCCCAGCAGTCACCTGTCCAGTCATCACCCAGACACATCCCCTGGTGTTACTGTATAATGTCCCATTCCCAGCAGTCACCTCTCCAGTCATCACCCAGACACATCCCCTCGTGTTACTGTATAATGTCCCATTCCCAGCAGTCACCTCTCCAGTCATCACCCAGACACGTCCCCTGGTGTTACTGTATAATGTCCCATTCCCAGCAGTCACCTCTCCAGTCATCACCCAGACACGTCCCCTGGTGTTACTGTATAATGTCCCATTCCCAGCAGTCACCTCTCCAGTCATCACCCAGACACGTCCCCCGGTGTTACTGTATAATGTCCCATTAACAGCAGTCACCTCTCCAGTCATCACCCAGACACATCCCCTGGTGTTACTATATAATGTCCCATTCCCAGCAGTAACCTCTCCAGTCATCACCCAGACACATTCCCCGGTGTTACTGTATAATGCCCCATTCCCAGCAGTCACCTCTCCAGTCATCACCCAGACACATCCCCCGGTGTTACTATATAATGTCCCATTCCCAGCAGTAACCTCTCCAGGCATCACCCAGACACATCCCCCGGTGTTACTGTATAATGTCCCCTTCCCAGCAGTCACCTCTCCAGTCATCACCCAGACACATTCCCTGGTGTTACTGTATAATGCCCCATTCCCAGCAGTCACCTCTCCAGTCATCACCCAGACACATTCCCTGGTGTTACTATATAATGCCCCATACCCAGCAGTCACCTCTCCAGTCATCACCCAGACACATCCCCTGGTGTTACTGTATAATGTCCCATTCCCAGCAGTCACCTCTCCAGTCATCACCCAGACACGTCCCCTGGTGTTACTGTATAATGTCCCATTCCCAGCAGTCACCTCTCCAGTCATCACCCAGACACGTCCCCTGGTGTTACTGTATAATGCCCCATTCCCAGCAGTCACCTCTCCAGTCCTCACCCAGACACATCCCCTGGTGTTACTGTATAATGTCCCATTCCCAGCAGTCACCTCTCCAGTCATCACCCAGACACGTCCCCTGGTGTTACTGTATAATGCCCCATTCCCAGCAGTCACCTCTCCAGTCCTCACCCAGACACATCCCCTGGTGTTACTGTATAATGTCCCATTCCCAGCAGTCACCTCTCCAGTCATCACCCAGACACGTCCCCTGGTGTTACTGTATAATGCCCCATTCCCAGCAGTCACCTCTCCAGTCCTCACCCAGACACATCCCCTGGTGTTACTGTATAATGTCCCATTCCCAGCAGTCACCTCTCCAGTCATCACCCAGACACGTCCCCTGGTGTTACTGTATAATGCCCCATTCCCAGCAGTCACCTCTCCAGTCACCACCCAGACACATCCCCTGGTGTTACTGTATAATGTCCCATTCCCAGCAGTCACCTCTCCAGTCCTCACCCAGACACATCCCCTGGTGTTACTGTATAATGTCCCATTCCCAGCAGTAACCTCTCCAGGCATCACCCAGACACATCCCCCGGTGTTACTGTATAATGTCCCATTCCCAGCAGTCACCTCTCCAGTCATCACCCAGACACGTCCCCTGGTGTTACTGTATAATGTTCCATTCCCAGCAGTCACCTCTCCAGTCATCACCCAGACACGTCCCCTGGTGTTACTGTATAATGCCCCATTCCCAGCAGTCACCTCTCCAGTCCTCACCCAGACACATCCCCTGGTGTTACTGTATAATGTCCCATTCCCAGCAGTCACCTCTCCAGTCATCACCCAGACACGTCCCCCGGTGTTACTGTATAATGTCCCATTCCCAGCAGTCACCTCTCCAGTCCTCACCCAGACACATCCCCTGGTGTTACTGTATAATGTCCCATTCCCAGCAGTCACCTCTCCAGTCATCACCCAGACACATCCCCTGGTGTTACTATATAATGTCCCATTCCCAGCAGTAACCTCTCCAGTCATCACCCAGACATATCCCCTGGTGTTACTGTATAATGTCCCATTCCCAGCAGTCACCTCTCCAGTCATCACCCAGACACGTCCCCTGGTGTTACTGTATAATGTCCCATTCCCAGCAGTCACCTCTCCAGTCATCACCCAGACACGTCCCCTGGTGTTACTGTATAATGTCCCATTCCCAGCAGTCACCTCTCCAGTCATCACCCAGACACGTCCCCTGGTGTTACTGTATAATGTCCCATTCCCAGCAGTCACCTCTCCAGTCATCACCCAGACACGTCCCCTGGTGTTACTGTATAATGTCCCATTCCCAGCAGTCACCTCTCCAGTCATCACCCAGACACGTCCCCTGGTGTTACTGTATAATGTCCCATTCCCAGCAGTCACCTCTCCAGTCATCACCCAGACACGTCCCCTGGTGTTACTGTATAATGTCCCATTCCCAGCAGTCACCTCTCCAGTCATCACCCAGACACGTCCCCTGGTGTTACTGTATAATGTCCCATTCCCAGCAGTCACCTCTCCAGTCATCACCCAGACACGTCCCCTGGTGTTACTGTATAATGTCCCATTCCCAGCAGTCACCTCTCCAGTCATCACCCAGACACGTCCCCTGGTGTTACTGTATAATGTCCCATTCCCAGCAGTCACCTCTCCAGTCATCACCCAGACACGTCCCCTGGTGTTACTGTATAATGCCCCATTCCCAGCAGTCACCTCTCCAGTCACCACCCAGACACATCCCCTGGTGTTACTGTATAATGTCCCATTCCCAGCAGTCACCTCTCCAGTCCTCACCCAGACACATCCCCTGGTGTTACTGTATAATGTCCCATTCCCAGCAGTCACCTCTCCAGTCATCACCCAGACACATCCCCTGGTGTTACTATATAATGTCCCATTCCCAGCAGTCACCTCTCCAGTCATCACCCAGACACATCCCCTGGTGTTACTGTATAATGCCCCATTCCCAGCAGTCACCTCTCCAGTCATCACCCAGACACATTCCCTGGTGTTACTATATAATGCCCCATTCCCAGCAGTCACCTCTCCAGTCAGCAGCTGAATGATCTTGTTGGCGAGTTCCAGGATCTTCTGGTCACTGGTGGAGGCACAGTGATGGGGCTCTTAGTTCTGCTCAGTCCACGTATCACACGGCTATGGCTGCTGGGTGGCTCACACTCACCAGATGTCTTCTTTACTACTGTGCAACCCTGCAAAATGGGGGAGACATCAATATCACTGTAAATACTGACAGATCCCCTCACCTCCCCAGTCATGTCCCTGTATTATTACTATAGATATAAGTGACGTCACTGTGACACTCCCAGATCCCCTCACCTCCCCAGTCATGTCCCTGTATTATTACTATAGATATAAGTGATGTCACTGTGACGCTCCCAGATCCCCTCAACTCCCCAGTCATGTCCCTGTATTATTACTGTAGATAGGGCTAACAGACCAGGGTGACATAGAATCGGAAGACTGAGTGCGGATAAGAGGGTTAGGAGGACAATTGGCTGGGGTTTGTGAAGAAGTGGGCCTTGAGAGCCCATTTGAAGTTTTGCAGAGAGGTGGAGAGTGAGATGGGGAGAGCACGTGCAAAAATAGGTAGGACTGGGAGGAGGTAATCAGTTGACAGGATAAGGCCCCCAATTCTGAGACACACCTAGCAGAAGCCAGGGCCAGTAACATCACCGTCTTCCACGTGAGGTACTTGTCTTCTACCATCACCAGAGGTTCAAACCAGGAAGACTGTAGAAAACGTAACATAACATCTAGATCCCAAGGTGCCATAGGGGGCACAAAGGGAGGTTGTATATGAAGCACCCCTTGCAAGAAGGTCTGAATTCCTGGCAAGAGAGCCAACTTCTTCTTGAAGAAGATGGCAAGAACTGAAATCTGGACCTTAATGGATCCCAGACATAAGCCCTTATCCACTCCAGCCTGCAGGAAACACAGGAACCTTCCTAAGTGGATTTCCGAAGAGGGATATGTGCGTTCTTCGCACCAAGAGACATATCTCCGCAAGATATGATGATTGTGTTTTGACATCACAGGTTTTCTGGCTTGTACCATAGTGGCAATTACCTTTTTGGAAAGCCCTTTGTGAGCTAGGATGTTCCGCTCAACTTCCATGCCATCAAACTAAGCTGCCATAAGTCCGGGTAGACGAACGGTCCTTGTTGAAGAAGATCCCTTCTTAGTGGTAGAGGCCAAGGGTCCTGTACAGACATGTCCAGAAGAGCCGTGTTCCATGCTCTTCAGGGCCAATCCAGGGCAATCAAGATTGCTTCCACTCTTTGATGTCTGATCTGCTTGAGGAAACAGGTAGACCAGCTGGTAAGGCCAAAGCGAAGTCAGCGCATACACTGCATTCGCCTGAGGGTCCATGGTCCGTGAGCAATAGCAGCAAAGCTTCTTGTTGAGATGAGAGGCCATCAAGTCGATCTGTGGGCAACCCCACCTGTGGATGTTCAGTTGGAACACCTGAGGGTGTAGTCCCCACTCCCTCAGGTGGAGGTCATGGCGGCTTAGGAGGTCGCCTCCCAGTTCTCCACTCCCGGAATGAAGATTGCGGACAGCGCTCTTGCATGTTTTTCTGCCTAGAGGAGTATTCTTGACACTTCTCGCATGCAGGCCCTGCTTTTTGTCCCTCCTTGTCGATTGATGTACGCCACTGCCAAAGCGTTGTCCGACTGCACCTGGATTGCCTGTGGCCTTAGTAGAGGAGACGCCTGAAGCAGAGACATTCTGGATAGCCCGAAGTTCCAGAATGTTGATTGGAAGCAGGGCCTCCTGGGCAGACCACCTGCCCTGGAACTGTGCCCCTTGGGTGACAGCTCCCCATCCTCATAGACTTGCATCTGTTGTGAGGAGGGTCCAGTCCTGAATCCCAAAGGTTCAGCCTTCCAAGAGGTTGGAAGACTGTGTCCACCACAGGAGTGAAATCCTGGCCTGGGGTGACAGCCGAATCATCCGGTGCACCGGAAGATGGGAACCAGACCATTTATTCAGGATGTCCAATTGGAAGGGTCTTGCATGGAACCTTCCGTACTGTATCGCCTCGTAGGAGGCCACCATCTTTCCCAACAATTTTATGCAAAGATCAACGGACACTCGAGCAGGTCTGAAGACCATGCATACCATTTCTTGGTGTGCTCTCGCCTTGTCAACTGGGAGGAATACTTTCTATGCTACAGTATCCAGTAGCATGCCCAGAAACAGGAGCCGCGGAGACGGTTCCAGGTGGGACTTCTGTAGATTAAGGATCCACCCCTGGTGAGACAGGTGTTGGATAGTGCGATCTATGTGGAGTAATAGAAGCTCCCTTGATCTTGCTTTTATCAGGAGATCGTCCAGGTATGGGATCACATTGACCCCTGGACCCTGAGCTGAAACATCATTTCCACCATCACCTTCGTGAACACCCTTGGAGCTGTAGACAGGCCGAAGGGTAATGCCTGAAATTGGTAATGATCGTTCAGCAGGGCAAACCTCAGAAAGGCCTGATGAGATGCCCAAATTGGGACATGTAGATAAGCATCCTTGATATCCAGGGATACTAGGAACTCCTGTGGTTCCAGGCCTGCGATCACTGCCCTCAGAGATTCAGTCTTGAATCTGAAAACCTTCAGGTAAGGATTCAAGGACTTCAGATTCAGAATGGATCTCACAGACCCATCTGTTTTCGGTACTACAGACTGTAGTAACCCTGTCCTTGTTGCAACAGTGGTACTGGGACAATGACCTGGGACTGTACCAACTTCTCTATGGCCAGTAGTAGAGTACCACGCATACTTTCCAAAACTGGTAAGCCTGATTTGAAAAATCGTTGGGGAGGAGAACCGTCGAACTCCAGCTTGTAGCCCTGAGTGATAAGGTCCCTTACCCAAGCATCTTGGCAAGAACCGTCCCAGATGTGGCTGAAGTGACGTAACCGAGCTCCCACCACGAGATCCCCCCGGGGTGGGTGTGCACCGTCATGCTGAAGTGTTTGCGGGAGCAGAACTGGTTTTCTGGTTCTGAGACCCAGCAACTGCTGGTTTTATAGGTTTTGCCCTGGAGCCTCTCGCTGCATTGGAGGCTCCTCTGGTTCTGAATCGAAATCTGGAGGACCGAAAGGACTGAGTAGATGGTCCCGTTTAGGAACGTCTAGCAGGAGGGGCACCCGAAGGGAGAAATGTGGATTTTCCGGCCGTAGCCTTCGAAATCCAGGTGTCCAGGTCACCTCCAAAGAGCCATTCACCTGTGAAGGAAATAGATTCCACATTACGGTTTGAGTCAGCATCAGCGATCCACTAACGTAACCATATGGCTCTATGCGCAGACTCAGCCATAGCCGTGGTTCTAGCACTAACAGTGCCAATCTCTTTTAAGGAGTCACAGAGGACTCTTGCCGTCTCCTGAATGAGAGTCAGTAAGGCAACAGTGTTGACTAAGGTCATATTACCCGAGAGACCTTCCTTTATTTGACTAGCCCAGGAATGGATTGCATGTGTCATCCTGCAACCTGCAATGACTGGCCTTTGTGCTACGCCTGCAGCAACGTAAATAGGATTTTAATACCTACTGGTAAATCCTTTTCTCTTAGTCCATGGAGGATGCTGGGGATGCTTCAAGAACCATGGGGTATAGACGGGATGCGCAGGAGACATGGACACACTATAAGACTTTGAATGGGTGTGAACTACCTTCTCCCTCTATGCCCCTCCTCCAGACTCCAGTTATAGGAACAGTGGCCAGGGAGACGGACATTTCGAGGAAAAGGATTTAACATTTTAAACTAAGGTGAGATACATACCAGCTCACACCACCAACACGCCGTACAACATGGCATTCAACAACAACGCATGCAACGGCATGATCAACCTCAGCCACAGACTGACTGAACTCAGCACATGTGCGTAACTACAACCAATAACTGCAGATACCCTCTGCACTGGGACGGGTGCCCAGCATCCTCTACGGACTAAGAGAAAAGGATTTACCGGTAGGTATTAAAATCCTATTTTCGCATACGTCCTAGAGGATGCTGGGGATGCTTCAAGAACCATGGGGTTTATACCAAAGCTCTAGAATGGGCGGGAGAGTGCGGATGACTCTGCAGCACAGATTGACCAAACAAGAGGTCCTCCCCAGCCAGGGTATCAAACTTGTAGAACTTCACAAAGGTATTTGATCCTGACCAAGTAGCAGCTCAGCTGTAATGCCGAGACCCCTCGGGCAGCCGCCCAGGATGAGCCCACCTTCCTGGTAGAATGGGCCTTCACCGACTTCGGTAACGGCAATTCTGCCGTAGAATGAGACTGCTGAATCATATTACAGATCCAGCGTGCAATAGTCTGCTTGGAAACAGGAGCCCCAATCTTGTTGGGAGCATACAGGACAAATAGAGCCTCTGTTTTCCTAACTTGAGCCGTTCTGGCGACATAGATTTGCAAAGCTCTGACCAAGGCATCAGTAGCCACTGGAACCACAATAGGCTGGTTCACGTGAAACGAAGAAACCACCTTTGGCAAAAATTCCTGACGAGTTCTCAACTCCGCCCTATCAGCATGGAAGATTAAATAGGGACTTTTGTGCGACAAAGCAGCCAATTCAGATACCCGCCTTGCAGATGCCAAGGCCAACAGCATGGCTACTTTCCAAGTAAGGAATTTTAACTCAACCTTACGCAAAGGTTCAAACCAATGAGATTGCAGGAATTGCAACACCATGTTAAGATCCCATGGTGCCACTGGGGTCACAAAGGGAGGTTGTATGTGCAGTACGCCTTTCACAAAGGTCTGAACTTCTGGAAGGGAGGCCAACTCCTTCTGAAAGAAAATAGATAAGGCCAAAATTTGTACTTTAATGGAGCCTAGCTTTAGGCCCTCATCCACACCTGCTTGCAAAAAATGGAGCAACCGCCCCAGCTGAAATTCCTCCATAGGAGCCTTCTTGGATTCACACCAAGACACATATTTTCTTCAAATACGCTGGCAATGCTTTGCCGTTACTTATTTTCTAGCCTGAAGAAGTGTGGGAATGACTTCACTGGGAATACACTTTCGGGCTAGGATTTGGCGTTCAACCACCACGCCGTCAAACGCAGCTGTGGTAAGTCTTGATACACGCATGTCTCCTGTTGCAACAGGTCCTCACGAACAGGAAGAGGCCAGGGATCTTCTATGAGCAACTCCTGAAGCTCTGGATACCAGGCCCTTCTTGGCCAATCCGGAACAATGAGTATCGCCTGAACCCTTGTTCTTCTTATAATCTTTATCACCTTTGGAATGAGAGGAAGTGGAGGGAACACATATACTGACGGAAACACCCACTGTGTCACTAGGGCGTCCACCGCTATAGCTTGAGGGTCCCTTGACCTGGAACAATATCTCTGAAGTTTCTTGTTGAGGCGTGACGCCATCATGTCTACTTGAGGAACTCCCCAATGACTTGTCACTTCTGCAAAGACCTTTCGATGAAGACCCCACTCTCCTGGCTGGAGATCGTGTCTGCTGAGGAAGTCTGCTTCCCAGTTGTGCACACCCGGAATGAAGACTGCTGACAGAGCGCTGGCATGTCTTTCCGCCCAGCGAAGAATCTTCGTGGCCTCGGACATCGCTGCTCTGCTCCTTGTATCGCCTTGGCAGTTTATGTACGCCACTGCTGTCATGTTGTCTGACTGAATCAAGACAGGCAGACCCCCGAAGGAGATGTTCTGCTTGCAGTATGCCGTTGTAAATGTCTCTTAATTCCAGAATGTTTATGTGTAGACAAAACTTCTTGGCTCGACCACTTTCCCTGAAAGTTTCTTCCCTGTGTGACTGCTCCCCAGCCTCGGAGGCTTGCATCTGTGGTCACTAGGATCCAATCCTGAACCTGCGCCCCTCCAGAAGGTGAGAACTGTGCAGCCACCACAGAAGGGAGATTCTGGTCCTGGGAGATAGATTTATCTTCCGATGCATGTCCAGGTGAGACCCGGACCATTGGTCCAACAGGGTTCAGTATGGTATGCCGGCAACCAGCATACCGGCGCCGGGAGCCCGACTGCCGGCTTACCGACAGTGTGGCGAGCGCAAATGAGCGCCACGCTTTTTTATTCTCCGTCCAGCGGGGTCGTGGACCCCACGAGGGAGAATAAGTGTCGGTATACAGGCTGTCGGGATTCCGACGTTGGTATACTGTGCGCCGGGATCCCGTCAGTCGGGATACTGAAGACCACCCGGTCCAACAGGTTCCACTGAAACACCCTTGCATGGAACCTGCCATATACGGAATGGCCTCATAGGCCGCCACCATCTTCCCCAGCAACCGAGTGCATTGAAGAACTGACACTTTTGTTAGTTTCAGAAATTGTTTTACCATGTTCTGTAATTCAAGAGCTTTTTCCATTGAAAGAAAAACTCTGCAATTCTGTGTCCAGAATCATACCCAGAAACGAAAGTCGTGTCGTTGGATCCAACTGTTATTTTGGCAAATTTAGGAGCCACCCGTGTTGTTGCAGAATCGTCAGTGAAAGACCCACATTCTTCAACAATTGCTCTTTGGATCTCGCCTTTATGAGGAGATCGTCCAAGTACGGGATAATTGTGATTCCCTGCTTGTGCAGGAGAACCATCATTTCCACCATTACTTTGGTAAAAATCCTCGGAGCCGTGGACAGACCAAACGGCAACGTCAGAAATTGGTAATGACAATCCTGTACCGCAAACCTCAGATAAGCCTGATGCGGAGGATATGTGGGAACGTGTAAGTAGGCATCCTTTAAGTCGACCGATACCATAAAATCCCCTTCATCCAGCGTGGAGATCACTGCACGTAGAGATTCCATCTTGAATTTGAATTTCTTTAGAAAGAAATTGAGGGATTTTAGGTTCAGAATCGGTCTGACTAAACCATCCGGCTTCGGGACCACGAACAGGCTCGAATAAAACCCTTCCCCCCGCTGTGACGGGGGCACTGTGACAATCACTTGACTGTGACATAACTTTAGTATTGCAGCGCTTACTATTTCCCTTTCTAGAAGAGATGCTGGCAAGACCGACTTGAAAAATGGGTGAGGGGGCACGTCTTAAAACTCCAATTTGTACCCTTGGGTTACTATTTCGACTATCCAAGGGTCCAGGTCCGAGCGCACCCAGACCTGACTGAAAAGTTCGAGACGTGCCCCCACCGGTGCGGACTCCCTCAGAGGAGCCCCAGCGTCATGCGGTGGATTTGGCAGAAGGCGGGGAGGACTTCTGCTCTTGGGAACTTGCCACAGCTTGTGACCTTTTTCACCTTCCTCTCGTAGCAAGGAAAGAAGATCCTTGTCCTTTTTTGTATTTATTGGGCCGAAAGGACTGCATTCAATAGTGGGGCGTTTTCTTTTGCTGTGCAGGAACAAAAGGCAGGAACGATGACTTACCCGCTGTAGCCGTAGATACCAGGTCAGTGAGGCCGTCACCAAACAAGACCTTACCGTTAAATGGTAGATTCTCTATCGCCTTCTTAGAGTCAGCATCAGCATTCCATTGATGAATCCACAACGCTCTCCTGGCTGAGACTGCCATGGCATTGGCCATGATCCCAAAAGGCCAATATCCCTCACATCTTTCTTTAAATACGCTGCAGCATCCCTGATGTGACCCAAAGCCAAAAGCACGCTATCCCTGTCTAGGGAATCTACCTCAGATGACAAGTTATCTGCCCACCTTTCAATAGCGCTACTCACCCATGGCACAGCAACGGCAGGCCTGAGCAGTGACCCTGTAGTGACATAAATGGATTTCAGGGTATTTTCCTGCTTACGATCCGCAGGATCCTTTAGGGCTGCCGTGTCAGGGGACGGAAGCGTCACCTTTTTGGATACACGCGATAAAGCTTTGTCTACCGTGGGGATTGACTCCCAGCTGTTCCTGTCCCCAGAGGGGAACGGATATGTCACTGGAATTCTTTTGGGAACATGTATCTTTTTGTCAGGATTTTCCCAAGCCTTTTCAAAAAGCGCGTTCAGTTCATGAGAGGGAGGAAACGTTACCTCAGGTTTCTTTCCTTTAAACATACAGACTCTAGTATCAGGAACAGCCGGGTCCTCAGTGATATGTAACATGTCTTTTATCACCATGATCATGTACTGAATACTTTTAGCCAGCTTTGGATGTAATCTGGTATCACTATAGTCGACACTGGAATCAGAGTCCGTGTCGGTATCTGTAATCTGTATCTGCTATGGAATCAGAGTCCGTGTCGGTATCTGTATCTGCTATCTGGGTAACTGCACGTTTCTGTGACCCCGAAGGGGTCTGGGTCTGTGACAAAGCATCTTCCATGGATTTCCTCCATGTCTGGTTCTTAGACTCAGATTTATCAAATCTTAGTCAACTTAGTCACGTTTGCGTTTAAAACACTCTCCATATATTCATCCAATCATCCGTCGGCGGTGCAAACACGGTCACTCTCACAGTATTTTCTGTCCCCACTCCAGCCTCCTCCTGGGAAAAGCATTCCGCCTCAGACATGTCGACACACACGTACCAACACCCACAACCACACTGGGGCTATAGGAGACAGACCCACAATAAAGCCTGCAAGAGAGACACAGAGAGAGTTCTGCCAGCTCACACCCAGCGCCTATCCCGGTACTGAGGCCAGTGACATGACTGCCCAGACCTGTTCGCGCTTTATATATATATACATACAAATCTGCACCAATTTATTTGTGCCCCCCCCCCCCCCCCGTTTTGCACCCTGTTACTTGTACAGCAGCTATCTTCAGGCTTTGTGAGGGGGGTGGCGGCGCGGCTCCGGGAACGAGCAGCTAGGCGTCCCGTAGTGATCGAACCCTCTGGAGCTAATGGTGTCCAGTAGCCTAAGAAGCAGAGCCCTTGAACTCTTAAGAAGTAGGTCTGCTTCTCTCCCCTCACTCCCACGATGCAGGGAGCCTGTAGCCAACAGGTCTCCCTGAAAATAATAAACCTAACAAAAAGTATTTTCAGAGAAACTCAGTAGAGCTCCTCAGTGTGCATCCAGTCTCACTGGGCACAGAATCTAACTGGAGTGTGGAGCAGGGGCATAGAGGGAGGAGCCAGTTCACACCCATTCAAAGTCTTATAGTGTGCCCATGTCTCCTGCGGATCCCGTCTATACCCCATGGTTCTTGAAGCATTCTGTAGGACGTATGAGAAAATAGATTTTAGAGCGGTCTCTATTTTCCTATCCGCCGGGTCCTTCACCGTAAGGGAGCCCGGAGCAGGGAGCACGGCATTTTTAGAAAGGCGAAAGACTGAGACGTCAACGGCTGGGGATTCTTTCCAGAATTTTCTGCCTTCAGGGGCAAAGGGGAAGGTATTCAGAAACCTTTTCTTCACCTGATATACTTTTGGTTCCTTTTGAGGGAGGAAAAATGACTGCTGAGTACTTGAATCTCCCAGGGGAGCTTTAACACCTCACTAATAGCCAATATGAGGGGTTCAATACCCTTATTCAGGGTGGGATCCCCACTTATGGGGTCTCCATCATCCCCAGCATCTTGTACATCCTCATCATCAGTATCATATGATAGGAGTGCAGGTAGAGCAGGTTTCTGTGAATCAGGGAGCGACGCTTAGCAGTAAGGCTAGCCACTGCCTGTTACAGTTCTTGTGTCGTGTTTGCAGTTGCAGTGAGCTGAGATGACATATCAGACATTATAGTTTTTATAGCCCCCAACCAGGGGGGCTCTGTATTCTCCCCCACATTAGTATCAGCATGAGATGACTGACTACACTGCTCACATGATACTGAGCTGGATGTGCTAGGAGAGAACCTGGCACTACACACACTGCAAGACTTCTGTTTTACCATAGTGTAGTAGAAAATAAGAATTTACTTACCGATAATTCTATTTCTCGGAGTCCGTAGTGGATGCTGGGGTTCCTGAAAGGACCATGGGGAATAGCGGCTCCGCAGGAGACAGGGCACAAAAGTAAAGCTTTTACAGGTCAGGTGGTGTGTACTGGCTCCTCCCCCTATGACCCTCCTCCAGACTCCAGTTAGGTACTGTGCCCGGACGAGCGTACACAATAAGGGAGGATTTTGAATCCCGGGTAAGACTCATACCAGCCACACCAATCACACCGTACAACTTGTGATCTAAACCCAGTTAACAGTATGATAACAGAGGAGCCTCTGAAAGATGGCTTCCTAAACAATAACCCGAATTAGTTAACAATAACTATGTACAAGTATTGCAGATAATCCGCACTTGGGATGGGCGCCCAGCATCCACTACGGACTCCGAGAAATAGAATTATCGGTAAGTAAATTCTTATTTTCTCTATCGTCCTAAGTGGATGCTGGGGTTCCTGAAAGGACCATGGGGATTATACAAAAGCTCCCAAACGGGCGGGAGAGTGCGGATGACTCTGCAGCACCGAATGAGAGAACTCCAGGTCCTCCTTTGCCAGGGTATCAAATTTGTAAAATTTTACAAACGTGTTCTCCCCTGACCACGTAGCTGCTCGGCAGAGTTGTAATGCCGAGACCCCTCGGGCAGCCGCCCAAGATGAGCCCACCTTCCTTGTGGAATGGGCCTTAACAGATTTAGGCTGTGGCAGGCCTGCCACAAAATGTACAAGTTGAATTTTGTTACAAATCCAATGAGCAATCGACTGCTTAGAAGCAGGTGCACCCAACTTGTTGGGTGCATACAGTATAAACAGCGAGTCAGATTTTCTGACTCCAGCCGTCCTTTAAATGTATATTTTTAAGGCTCTGACAACGTCCAACAACTTGGAGTCCTTCAAGTCGTCTGTAGCCGCAGGCACTACAATAGGCTGGTTCAGGTGAAACGCTGATACCACCTTAGGGAGAAAATGCGGACGCGTCCGCAGCTCTGCCCTATGTCGAATGGAAAATTAAATAAGGGCTTTTATAAGATAAAGCCGCCAGTTCAGATACTCTCCCGGCCGAAGCCAGGGCCAGTAACATAGTCACTTTCCATGTGAGATATTTCAAATCCACATTCTTTAGTGGTTCAAACCAATTGGATTTGAGGAAATCTAAAACTACATTTAGATCCCACGGTGTCACCTTAGGCACCACAAGAGGCTGTATATGCAGTACTCCTTTGATAAAAATCTGGACCTCAGGGACTGAGGCCAATTCTTTTTGGAAGAATATTGATAGGGCCGAAATTTGAACCTTAATAGATCCCAATTTGAGACCCATAGACAATCCTGATTGCAGGAAATGTAGGAAACGACCCAGTTGAAATTCCTCCATCGGAGCACTCCGCTGCTCGCACCACGCAACATATTTTCGACAAATACGGTGATAATGCTTCGCGGTGACTTCCTTCCTTGCCTTTATCAAGGTAGGAATGACTTCTTCTGGAATGCCTTTTCCTTTTAGGATCTGGCATTCAAACGCCATGCCGACAAACGCAGCCGCGGTAAGTCTTGAAAAAGACAAGGACCCTGCTGAAGCAGGTCCCTTCTCAGAAGTAGAGGCCACGGATCGTCCGTGACCATCTCTTGAAGTTCCGGGTACCAAGTCCTTCTTGGCCAATCCGGAGCCACTAGTCTTACTCCTCTTTGCCGTATAATCCTCAATACCTTTGGTATGAGAGGCAGAGGAGGAAAACACATATACCGACTGGTACACCCAAGGTGTTACCAGCGCGTCCACAGCTATTGCCTGCGGATCTCTTGACCTGGCGCAATACCTGTCCAGTGTTTTGTTGAGGCGAGACGCCATCATGTCCACCATTGGTTTTACCCAACGGTTTAATAGCATGTGGAAAACTTCTGGATTAAGTCCCCACTCTCCCGGGTGAAGGTCGTGTCTGCTGAGGAAGTCTGCTTCCCAGTTGTCCACGCCCGGGATGAATACTGCTGACAGTGCTATCACGTGATTCTCCGCCCAGCGAAGGATCCTGGCAGCTTCTGCCATTGCCCTCCTGCTTCTTGTGCCGCCCTGTCTGTTTACATGGGCGACTGTCGTGATGTTGTCCGACTGGATCAACACCGGTCTTCCTTGAAGCAGAGGTTCCGCCTGGCTTAGAGCATTGTAGATTGCTCTTAGTTCCAGAATGCTTATGTGAAGAGACTTTTTCAGGCTCGACCACACTCCCTGGAAATTTCTTCCCTGTGTGACTGCTCCCCAGCCTCTCAGGCTGGCATCCGTGGTCACCAGGATCCAATCCTGTATGCCGAATCTGCGGCCCTCCAATAGATGAGCCTCCTGCAACCACCACAGAAGGGATACCCTTGTCCTCGGCGACAGGGTTATCCGCAGGTGCATCTGAAGATGCGACCCTGACCATTTGTCCAACAGATCCCTTTGCATGGAATCTGCCGAAAGGGATTGCTTCGTAAGAAGCTACCATTTTTTCCCAGGACTCTTGTGCATTGATGTACAGACACCTTTCCTGGTTTTAGGAGGTTCCTGACCAGGTCAGATAACTCCTTGGCTTTTTCCTCGGGAAGAAAAACCTTTTTCTGAACTGTGTCCAGAATCATCCCCAGGAACAGCAGACGAGTTGTCGGCATTAATTGGAATATTCAGAATCCATCCGTGCTGCTTTAGCACCTCTTGAGATAGTGCTAAACCCATCTCTAGCTGTTCTCTGGACCTTGCCCTTATTAGGAGATCGTCCAAGTATGGGATAATTAATACGCCTTTTCTTCGAAGAAGAAATATTATCTCGGCCATTACCTTTGTAAAGACCCGAGGTGCCGTGGACAAACCAAACGGCAGCGTCTGAAACTGATAGTGACAGTTTTGTACAACGAACCTGAGGTACCCCTGGTGTGAGGGGTAAATTGGAACGTGGAGATACACATCCTTGATGTCCAAGGATACCATAAAGTCCCCTTCTTCCAGGTTCGCTATCACTGCTCTGAGTGACTCCATCTTGAACTTGAACTTTTTTATGTACAGGTTCAAGGACTTCAGATTTAGAATAGGCCTTACCGAACCATCCGGCTTCGGTACCACAAATAGAGTGGAATAATACCCCTTCCCTTGTTGTAGAAGAGGTACCTTGACTATCACCTGCTGCGAATACAGCTTGTGAATGGCTTCCAAAACCGTCTCCCTTTCGGAGGGGGACGTTGGTAAAGCAGACTTCAGGAAAAGGCGAGGTGGCTCTGTCTCTAATTCCAACCCGTACCCCTGAGATATTATCTGCAGGATCCAGGGATTTACCTGCGAGTGAGCCCACTGCGCGCTGTAATTCTTGAGACGACCGCCTACCGCCCCCGAGTCCGCTTGCGAAGCCCCAGCGTCATGCTGAGGCTTTTGTAGAAGCCGGGGAGGGCTTCTGTTCCTGGGAAGGAGCTGCCTGTTGCTGTCTCTTCCCTCGTCCTCTGCCTCGTGGCAGATATGAATAGCCCTTTGCTCTCTTATTTTTAAAGGAATGAAAGGGCTGCGGTTGAAAAGTCGGTGCCTTTTTCTGTTGGGGAGTGACTTGAGGTAGAAAAGTGGATTTCCCGGCCGTAGCCGTGGCCACCAAATCCGATAGACCGACCCCAAATAACCCCTCTACGCATCGCCTGTCCACTGTCGTGTCCATAAAGCTCTTCTGGCCGAAATGGACATAGCACTTACCCGTGATGCCAGTGTGCAGATATCTCTCTGTGCATCACGCATATAAAGAAATGCATCCTTTATTTGTTCTAACGACAGTAAAATATTGTCCCTGTCCAGGGTATCAATATTTTCGATCAGGGACTCTGACCAAACTACCCCAGCACTGCACATCCAGGCAGTCGCAATAGCTGGTCGTAGTATAACACCTGCATGTGTGTATATACCTTTTTGGATATTTTCCATCCTTGGATCTTTAAGTGCGGCCGTCTCAGGAGAGGGTAACGCCACTTGTTTTGATAAGCGTGTTAGCGCTTTGTCCACCCTAGGAGGTGTTTCCCAGCGCTCCCTAACCTCTGGCGGGAAAGGGTATAAAGCCAATAACTTCTTGGAAATTAGCAGTTTTTTATCGGGGGCACCCCACGCTTCATCACACACGTCATTTAATTCTTCTGATTCGGGAAAAACTACTGGTAGTTTTTTCACACCCCACATAATACCCTGTTTAGTGGTACCTGTAGTATCAGCTAAATGTAACATCTCCTTTATTGCCAAAATCATATAACGTGTGGCCCTTCTGGAAAATACGGTTGATTCGTCACCTTCACCACCGGAATCAGTGCCTGTGTCTGGGTCTGTGTCGACCGACTGAGGCAAAGGGCGTTTTACAGCCCCTGACGGTGTTTGAGGCGCCTGGACAGGCACTAATTGAGTGTCCGGCCGCCTCATGTCGGCAAACGACTGCTTAAGCGAGTTGACGCTATCCCGTAATTCCACAAATAAAGGCATCCATTCTGGTGTCGACCCCCTAGGAGGTGACATCCTCATATTTGGCAATTGCTCCGCCTCCACACCAATAACGTCCTCATACATGTCGACACACACGTACCGACACACAGCAGACACACAGGGAATGCTCTATACGAAGACAGGACCCACTAGCCCTTTGGGGAGACAGAGGGAGAGTCTGCCAGCACACACCAAAAAGCGCTATATATGACAGGGATAGCCTTATGATTAAGTGCTCCCTTATAGCTGCTTTTATATTAATATATTGCCATTTATTATGCCCCCCCTCTCTGTTATACCCTGTTTCTGTAGTGCAGTGCAGGGGAGAGACCTGGGAGCCTTCCTGACCAGCGGAGCTGTGACAGAAAATGGCGCCGTGTGCTGAGGAGATAGGCCCCGCCCCTTTTTCGGCGGGCTCGTCTCCCGCTATTTAGTACATTTAGGCAGGGGTAAATATCTCCATATAGCCTCTGGGGCTATATGTGAGGTATTTTTAGCCTATTTAAAGGTTTTCATTTGCCTCCCAGGGCGCCCCCCCCCCAGCGCCCTGCACCCTCAGTGACTGCCGTGTGAAGTGTGCTGAGAGGAAAATGGCGCACAGCTGCAGTGCTGTGCGCTACCTTTAGAAGACTGCAGGAGTCTTCAACCGCCGATTCTGGACCTCTTCTTGCTTCAGCATCTGTGAGGGGGCCGGCGGCGTGGCTCCGGTGACCATCCAGGCTGTACCTGTGATCGTCCCTCTGGAGCTTCATGTCCAGTAGCCAAGAAGCCAATCCATCCTGCACGCAGGTGAGTTCACTTCTTCTCCCCTCTGTCCCTCGTTGCAGTGATCCTGTTGCCAGCAGGAATCACTGTAAAATAAAAAACCTAAGCTAAACTCTCTAAGCAGCTCTTTATGAGAGCCACCTAGAATTGCACCCTTCTCGGCCGGGCACAAAAATCTAACTGGAGTCTGGAGGAGGGTCATAGGGGGAGGAGCCAGTACACACCACCTGACCTGTAAAAGCTTTACTTTTGTGCCCTGTCTCCTGCGGAGCCGCTATTCCCCATGGTCCTTTCAGGAACCCCAGCATCCACTTAGGACGATAGAGAAAACAGTACAATATACACACACAGGACAGCCTGATATTATATATGACAAGCCTGCCCTATTGCATGTGAGAGGAGACAGAGAAGAGAGGACTCCAGCGCACACAATGGTGACCGGCCCCAGTGAGGCTGTCAGCGGTTGTTACATCTGTGTAACCACAGTGAGATTCTTTATAAAACCCCACAGGGGATTATTGTGCACAATGATAGCGGCTCCCCCCACCCCTATACCCGGTACCAGTGTATACAGGGGCAGTTCTGGAGGAGCTGTGGAGGCTGCTGCAGCTCATGCAGAGGAAGACGCCAATATGCCGCTGAGCCCGCTCTAATGTAGCTCCGCCCCCTGCCATGGTGCCGGAGCTACTGCTGTATATTTATACTGGCCATGTCTCCTTATGTATGTACAACCTCACATAAATGCTTGGTTCACCTGTGTTTAGCCAGTCTCACGCAGGGGCTATAGCGGGTCCTCCACAGGAGGTTCAGCCGCACATTTGTCCGGGGGACCCCCCCTAGCGGGTCCCCCCGGGTGGTACTCACCACTGAAGATCACCTTCAGGCAGTGTCAGGGGTGTGCGGAACGCTGCAGCTGCGACAGACAAGGCGCCATGCCCCGCTGAACAAACAGCCCCTCAGGACGGTGGTCCTGCAGCGGGGAAGCGGCTCTCACCTCAGGAGGCCGGTGACCTTCCCCCCCCAAAAAAAAAATCTCCCATAGTGCAGGTATACTGTTGCCCAAACACCAAACTGAAATAAATAAAAGTTAGAAATAAAAATGAAGGAAAACTCTGGAGCTGCAGAGTGTGCATCCTCTCCCGAGGGCTCTTTATCTAAACTGAGCTGTAGGAGGGGCACAGAGGGGAGGAGCCAGCACACCCAGTGGTAGAATGTTTAAAGTGCATGTGCTCCTTTGGACCCGTCTATACCCCATGGTTCTAATTCTGTCTCCAATATCCCTTATGGATGCTAGAGAAAAGTAATTGCAGCAGAGAGGTGAAGGAGAATAAGCAGAGAGTAGTGACCATTGGATCTGGCAGCATGGAGGTCTTTGTAGACTTCAGCGAGGGCAGTATCAGTGGAGTGGAGAGGACGGAAGCCAGGCTGGAATGGGACAAGCAGTGAGTGTGAGGAAAGACAGGCGGATGTAGACTATACGCTCAAGGAGTTAGGAGGAGAGAGATGGTCGATAGCTGGAGAGATTGGTTGAATGAAGGGAAGGGTTTATAAGAATAGGGGAGACAAGAGCTTGATGGAAGGCAGAGGGGACAGTGTCTGATGAGAGGGAGAGAATGAGATGGGCATGTTGGTAACAGGCAGAAGAAGAGAGGTAGCGGAGGAGGTGGGAGGTGATAGGGTCACATGGGGAGGTGGAGGGGGTGAGGAACGGCTGAGGGCCATGACTTCCACACTAGATACAGAGAATAGAGATGTCAGAGTTGGTAGGAGGAAAGGAGGGGGGGTCAGGAAATGGAGGATGGGGTTGCTCAGGGTCTGGTGGGATGTGATATCCTGCCATAGGGAGTCAATTCTAGATGGGAAGTAGGTGGCAAAGTCAAGAGCAGAGAGTGAGGGGGGGGATGGAGACGAGGCGGGGGGGGGGGGGGGGAGAGAGAGACGAGCGAGTCGACAGTGGAAAAGGGGTTTTAGGACTGGGAGGAGATGAGGTTCTTGATGGAAAGAGTACAGTAGGAATGCATGTGGAGTGCCAGGGTTGCGGTGTCACATCAGGTGAGGGGGATAGAAGGGGACAGGCAGGGGGCGGCAGGTGAGGGGGATAGAAGGGGACAGGCAGGGGGCGGCAGGTGAGGGGGATAGAAGGGGATAGGCAGGGGGCGGCAGGTGAGGGGTATAGAAGGAGACAGGCAGGGGACGGCAGATGAGGGGGATAGAAGGGGACAGACAGGGGGCGTAGGTGAGGGGGATAGAAGGGGACAGGCAGGGGACGGCAGATGAGGGTGATAGAAGGGGACAGGCAGAGGGCGGCAGGTGAGGAGGATAGAAGGGGACAGGCAGGGGGCGGCAGGTGAGGGGGATAGAAGGGGACATGGAGGGGGCGGCAGGTGAGGGGGATAGAAGGGGACAGGCATGGGGCGGCAGGTGAGGAGGATAGAAGGGGACAGGCAGGGGGCGGCAGGTGAGGGGGATAGAAGGGGACAGGCAGGGGGCGGCAGGTGATGGGGATAGAAGGGGACAGGCAGGGGGCAGCAGGTGAGGGGGATAGAAGGGGACAGGCAGGGGGCGGCAGGTGATGGGGATAGAAGGGGACAGGCAGGGGGCAGCAGGTGAGGGGGATAGAAGGGGACAGGCAGGTGAGGGGGATAGAAGGGGACAGGCATGGGGCGGCAGGTGAGGAGGATAGAAGGGGACAGGCAGGGGGCGGCAGGTGAGGGGGATAGAAGGGGACAGGCAGGGGGCGGCAGGTGATGGGGATAGAAGGGGACAGGCAGGGGGCAGCAGGTGAGGGGGATAGAAGGGGACAGGCAGGGGGCGGCAGGTGATGGGGATAGAAGGGGACAGGCAGGGGGCGGCAGGTGAGGGGGATAGAAGGGGACAGGCAGGGGGCGGCAGGTGAGGGGGATAGAAGGGGATAGGCAGGGGGCGGCAGGTGAGGGGTATAGAAGGAGACAGGCAGGGGACGGCAGATGAGGGGGATAGAAGGGGACAGACAGGGGGGCGTAGGTGAGGGGATAGAAGGGGGACAGGCAGGGGACGGCAGATGAGGGTGATAGAAGGGGACAGGCAGAGGGCGGCAGGTGAGGAGGATAGAAGGGGACAGGCAGGGGGCGGCAGGTGAGGGGGATAGAAGGGGACATGGAGGGGGGCGGCAGGTGAGGGGGATAGAAGGGGACAGGCATGGGGCGGCAGGTGAGGAGGATAGAAGGGGACAGGCAGGGGGCGGCAGGTGAGGGGGATAGAAGGGGACAGGCAGGGGGCGGCAGGTGATGGGGATAGAAGGGGACAGGCAGGGGGCAGCAGGTGAGGGGGATAGAAGGGGACAGGCAGGGGGCGGCAGGTGATGGGGATAGAAGGGGACAGGCAGGGGGCAGCAGGTGAGGGGGATAGAAGGGGACAGGCAGGTGAGGGGGATAGAAGGGGACAGGCAGGGGGCGGCAGGTGAGGGGGATAGAAGAGGACAGGCAGGGGACGGCAGGTGAGGGGGATAGAAGGGGACAGGCAGGGGGCGGCAGGTGAGGGGGATAGAAGAGGACAGGCAGGGGACGGCAGGTGAGGGGGATAGAAGAGGACAGGCAGGGGGAGGCAGGTGAGGGGGATAGAAGGGGACAGGCAGGGGACGGCAGGTGAGGGGGATAGAAGAGGACAGGCAGGGGGCGGCAGGTGAGAGGGATAGAAGAGGACAGGCAGGGGACGGCAGGTGAGGGGGATAGAAGGGGACAGGCAGGGGGCGGCAGGTGAGAGGGATAGAAGAGGACAGGCAGGGGACGGCAGGTGAGGGGGATAGAAGAGGACAGGCAGGGGGCGGCAGGTGAGGGGGATAGAAGAGGACAGGCAGGGGACGGCAGGTGAGGGGGATAGAAGAGGACAGGCAGGGGGCGGCAGGTGAGGGGGATAGAAGAGGACAGGCAGGGGGCGGCAGGTGAGGGGGATAGAAGGGGACAGGGAGGGGGCGGCAGGTGAGGGGGATAGAAGGGGACGGCAGGTGAGGGGGATAGAAGAGGACAGGCAGGGGGCGGCAGGTGAGGGGGATAGAATGGACAGGCAGGGGGCGGCAGGTGAGGGGGATAGAATGGGACAGGGAGGGGGCGGCAGGTGAGGGGGATAGAAGGGGACAGGGAGGGGGACGGCAAGTGAGGGGATAGAAGGGGACAGGCAGGGGGCGGCAGGTGAGGGGGATAGAAGGGGACAGGCAGGGGGCGGCAGGTGAGGGGGATAGAAGGGGACGGCAGGGGGCGGCAGGTGAGGGGGATAGAAGGGGACAGGCAGGGGCGGCAGGTGAGGGGGATAGAAGGGGACAGGGCAGGGGGCGGCAGGTGAGGGGGATAGAAGAGGACAGGCATGGGGCTGCAGGTGAGGGGGATAGAAAGGGACATGGAGGGGGCGGCAGGTGAGGGGGATAGAAGGGGACAGGCAGGGGGCGGCAGGTGAGGGGGATAGAAGAGGACAGGCAGGGGGCGGCAGGTGAGGGGGATAGAAGAGGACAGGCAGGGGATGGCAGGTGAGGGGGATAGAAGAGGACAGGCAGGGGACGGCAGGTGAGGGGGATAGAAGAGGACAGGCAGGGGACGGCAGGTGAGGGGGATAGAAGAGGACAGGCAGGGGGCTGCAGGTGAGAAGGATAGAGAGGAACAGGCAGGGGGCGGCAGGTGAGGGGGATAGAAGGGGACAGGGAGGGGGCGGCAGGTGAGGGGATAGAAGAGGACAGGCAGGGGGCGGCAGGTGAGGGGGATAGAAGGGGACAGGGAGGGGACATCAGGTGAGGGGGATAGAAGGGGACAGGCAGGGGGCGGCAGGTGAGGGGGATAGAAGAGGACAGGCAGGGGGCGGCAGGTGAGGGGGATAGAAGGGGACAGGGAGGGGACATCAGGTGAGGGGGATAGAAGGGGACAGGCAGGGGGCGGCAGGTGAGGGGGATAGAAGAGGACAGGCAGGGGGCTGCAGGTGAGGGGGATAGAAAGGGACATGGAGGGGGCGGCAGGTGAGGGGATAGAAGGGGACAGGGAGGGGGCGGCAGGTGAGGGGGATAGAAGAGGACAGGCAGGGGGCGGCAGGTGAGGGGGATAGAAGGGGACAGGGAGGGGGCAGCAGGTGAGGGGGATAGAAGGGGACAGGGAGGGGGCGGCAGGTGAGGGGGATAGAAAGGGACAGGCAGGGGGCGGCAGGTGAGGGGGATAGAAGGGGACAGGCAGGGGGCGGCAGGTGAGGGGATAGAAAGGGACAGGCAGGGGGCAGCAGGTGAGGGGGATAGAAGGGGACAGGGAGGGGGCGGCAGGTGAGGGGGGATAGAAGAGGACAGGCAGGGGACGGCAGGTGAGGGGGATAGAAGAGGACAGGCAGGGGACGGCAGGTGAGGGGGATAGAAGAGGACAGGCAGGGGGCTGCAGGTGAGGGGGATAGAGAGGAACAGGCAGGGGGCGGCAGGTGAGGGGGATAGAAGGGGACAGGGAGGGGGCGGCAGGTGAGGGGGATAGAAGAGGACAGGCAGGGGGCGGCAGGTGAGGGGGATAGAAGGGGACAGGGAGGGGCAGCAGGTGAGGGGGATAGAAGGGGACAGGGAGGGGGCGGCAGGTGAGGGGGATAGAAAGGGACAGGCAGGGGGCGGCAGGTGAGGGGGATAGAAGGGGACAGGCAGGGGGCGGCAGGTGAGGGGGATAGAAAGGGACAGGCAGGGGGCAGCAGGTGAGGGGGATAGAAGGGGACAGGGAGGGGGCGGCAGGTGAGGGGGATAGAAGGGGACAGGGAGGGGGCGGCAGGTGAGGGGGAAAGAAGGGGACAGGGAGGAGACGGCAGGTGAGGGGGATAGAAGGGGACAGGCAGGGGGCGGCAGGTGAGGGGGATAGAAGGGGACAGGCAGGGGACGGCAGGTGAGGGGGATAGAAGAGGACAGGCAGGGGGCGGCAGGTGAGAGGGATAGAAGAGGACAGGCAGGGGACGGCAGGTGAGGGGGATAGAAGGGGACAGGCAGGGGACGGCAGGTGAGGGGGATAGAAGGGGACAGGCAGGGGGCGGCAGGTGAGAGGGATAGAAGAGGACAGGCAGGGGACGGCAGGTGAGGGGGATAGAAGAGGACAGGCAGGGGGCGGCAGGTGAGGGGGATAGAAGAGGACAGGCAGGGGGCGGCAGGTGAGAGGGATAGAAGAGGACAGGCAGGGGACGGCAGGTGAGGGGGATAGAAGAGGACAGGCAGGGGGCGGCAGGTGAGGGGGATAGAAGAGGACAGGCAGGGGGCGGCAGGTGAGGGGGATAGAAGGGGACAGGGAGGGGGCGGCAGGTGAGGGGGATAGAAGGGGACAGGCAGGGGGCGGCAGGTGAGGGGGATAGAAGGGGACAGGCAGGGGGCGGCAGGTGAGGGGGATAGAAGGGGACGGCAGGGGGCGGCAGGTGAGGGGGATAGAAGAGGACAGGCAGGGGGCGGCAGGTGAGGGGGATAGAAGGGGACAGGGAGGGGGCGGCAGGTGAGGGGGATAGAAGGGGACAGGGAGGAGACGGCAGGTGAGGGGGATAGAAGGGGACAGGCAGGGGGCGGCAGGTGAGGGGGATAGAAGGGGACAGGCAGGGGGCGGCAGGTGAGGGGGATAGAAGGGGACGGCAGGGGGCGGCAGGTGAGGGGGATAGAAGGGGACAGGCAGGGGGCGGCAGGTGAGGGGGATAGAAGGGGACAGGCAGGGGGCGGCAGGTGAGGGGGATAAAAGAGGACAGGCAGGGGGCGGCAGGTGAGGGGGATAGAAGAGGACAGGCAGGGGGCTGCAGGTGAGGGGGATAGAAAGGGACAGGCAGGGGGCGGCAGGTGAGGGGGATAGAAGGGGACAGGCAGGGGTGGCAGGTGAGGGGGATAAAAGAGGACAGGCAGGGGGCGGCAGGTGAGGGGGATAGAAGAGGACAGGCAGGGGACGGCAGGTGAGGGGGATAGAAGAGGACAGGCAGGGGACGGCAGGTGAGGGGGATAGAAGAGGACAGGCAGGGGGCTGCAGGTGAGGGGGATAGAGAGGAACAGGCAGGGGGCGGCAGGTGAGGGGGATAGAAGGGGACAGGGAGGGGGCGGCAGGTGAGGGGGATAGAAGAGGACAGGCAGGGGGCGGGAGGTGAGGGGGATAGAAGGGGATAGGGAGGGGGCAGCAGGTGAGGGGGATAGAAGGGGACAGGGAGGGGGCGGCAGGTGAGGGGGATAGAAAGGGACAGGCAGGGGGCGGCAGGTGAGGGGGATAGAAGGGGACAGGCAGGGGGCGGCAGGTGAGGGGGATAGAAAGGGACAGGCAGGGGGCAGCAGGTGAGGGGGATAGAAGGGGACAGGCAGGGGACGGCAGGTGAGGGGGATAGAAGAGGACAGGCAGGGGACGGCAGGTGAGGGGGATAGAAGAGGACAGGCAGGGGGCTGCAGGTGAGGGGGATAGAAAGGGACAGACAGGGGACGGCAGGTGAGGGGGATAGAAGGGGACAGGCAGGGGGCGGCAGGTGAGGGGGATAGAAAGGGACAGACAGGGGGCGGCAGGTGAGGGGGATAGAAGGGGACAGGCAGGGGGCGGCAGGTGAGGGGGATAGAAAGGGACAGACAGGGGGCGGCAGGTGAGGGGGATAGAAGTGGACAGGCAGGGGGCGGCAGGTGAGGGAGATAGAAGGGGACAGGGAGGGGGCGGCAGGTGAGGGGGATAGAAGGGGACAGGCAGGGGGGCGGCAGGTGAGGGGGATAGAAGAGGACAGGCAGGGGGCGGCAGGTGAGGGGGATAGAAGGGGACGGCAGGGGGCGGCAGGTGAGGGGGATAGAAGAGGACAGGCAGGGGGCGGCAGGTGAGGGGGATAGAAGGGGACAGGGAGGGGGCGGCAGGTGAGGGGGATAGAAGGGGACAGGGAGGAGACGGCAGGTGAGGGGGATAGAAGGGGACAGGCAGGGGGCGGCAGGTGAGGGGGATAGAAGGGGACAGGCAGGGGGCGGCAGGTGAGGGGGATAGAAGGGGACGGCAGGGGGCGGCAGGTGAGGGGGATAGAAGGGGACAGGCAGGGGGCGGCAGGTGAGGGGGATAGAAGGGGACAGGCAGGGGGCGGCAGGTGAGGGGGATAAAAGAGGACAGGCAGGGGGCGGCAGGTGAGGGGGATAGAAGAGGACAGGCAGGGGGCTGCAGGTGAGGGGGATAGAAAGGGACAGGCAGGGGGCGGCAGGTGAGGGGGATAGAAGGGGACAGGCAGGGGCGGCAGGTGAGGGGGATAGAAGAGGACAGGCAGGGGGCGGCAGGTGAGGGGGATAGAAGAGGACAGGCAGGGGACGGCAGGTGAGGGGGATAGAAGAGGACAGGCAGGGGACGGCAGGTGAGGGGGATAGAAGAGGACAGGCAGGGGGCTGCAGGTGAGGGGGATAGAGAGGAACAGGCAGGGGGCGGCAGGTGAGGGGGATAGAAGGGGACAGGGAGGGGGCGGCAGGTGAGGGGGATAGAAGAGGACAGGCAGGGGGCGGGAGGTGAGGGGGATAGAAGGGGACAGGGAGGGGGCAGCAGGTGAGGGGGATAGAAGGGGACAGGGAGGGGGCGGCAGGTGAGGGGGATAGAAAGGGACAGGCAGGGGGCGGCAGGTGAGGGGGATAGAAGGGGACAGGCAGGGGGCGGCAGGTGAGGGGGATAGAAAGGGACAGGCAGGGGGCGGCAGGTGAGGGGGATAGAAGGGGACAGGCAGGGGACGGCAGGTGAGGGGGATAGAAGAGGACAGGCAGGGGGCTGCAGGTGAGGGGGATAGAAAGGGACAGGCAGGGGGCAGCAGGTGAGGGGGATAGAAGGGGACAGGCAGGGGACGGCAGGTGAGGGGGATAGAAGAGGACAGGCAGGGGGCGGCAGGTGAGGGGGATAGAAGGGGACAGGCAGGGGGCGGCAGGTGAGGGGGATAGAAAGGGACAGACAGGGGGCGGCAGGTGAGGGGGATAGAAGGGGACAGGCAGGGGGCTGCAGGTGAGGGGGATAGAAAGGGACAGACAGGGGGCGGCAGGTGAGGGGGATAGAAGGGGACAGGCAGGGGGCGGCAGGTGAGGGGGATAGAAAGGGACAGACAGGGGGCGGCAGGTGAGGGGGATAGAAGGGGACAGGCAGGGGGCGGCAGGTGAGGGGGATAGAAAGGGACAGACAGGGGGCGGCAGGTGAGGGGGATAGAAAGGGACAGACAGGGGGCGGCAGGTGAGGGGGATAGAAGGGGACAGGCAGGGGGCGGCAGGTGAGGGGGATAGAAAGGGACAGACAGGGGGCGGCAGGTGAGGGGGATTGAAGAGGACAGGCAGGGGGCTGCAGGTGAGGGGGATAGAAAGGGACAGACAGGGGGCGGCAGGTGAGGGGGATAGAAGGGGACAGGCAGGGGGCGGCAGGTGAGGGGGATAGAAGGGGACAGGGCGGGGGGCGGCAGGTGAGGGGGATAGAAGAGGACAGGCAGGGGGCGGCAGGTGTGTGTGTGCACCGCCCCCCTGTGTGTGTACACCGCCCCCCTGTGTGTGTACACCGCCCCCCTGTGTGTGTACACCGCCCCCTTGTGTGTACACCGCCCCCCTGTGTGTGTACACCGCCCCACTGTGTGTGTACACCACCCCCCATGTGTAAATACTGTTCCCCATGTGTAAATACCACCCCCTGTGTAAATACCACCCCCTATGTGTGTATACCGCCCCCCTATGTGTGTATACCATTCCCCCTATGTGTGTATACCGCCCCCCTATGTGTGTATACCAACCTCCTATGTGTATATGCCGCCCCCCATGTGTGTATACCTCCCACTATGTGTGTATATTGTCCCCTATGTGTGAATACCATCCCCTATGTGTGTATACCATTCCCCTCTGTGTGTATACCGACCTTCTATGTGTGTATTCCGCCTCCCTATGTGTATATACAACCCCCTATGTGTGTATACCGCCCCCTATGTGTATACTGTCCCCTGTGTATACCACCCCCTATGTGTGTAGACCACCCCCCTATGTGTGTAGACCACTCCCCTATGTGTGTAGACCACCCCCCTATGTGTGTAGACCACCCCCATGTGTATATACTGCCCCCCATGTGTGTATAGCACCCTCTATGTGTGTATACCGCTTCCATGTGTATATACTGCCCCTATTTGTATATACCACCCCTATGTGTGCATAGCGCTCCCTATGTGTAACAACCTTGACAACCAGTGAAATCAGTATGTGCACCCCCAGTATAATAATAATAATAATAATAATAATATCTGGACACCACAGACTCCTCCCCCTGTATAATAATAATAACAGGACACTACAGGCTGCTCCCCCTGTATAGTAACACGCCATTACCTGATTTCCACGGACACTGGGAGGCTGCAGCAGTCGATGAAAACTCACTTCCTGCATGTGGAACGCACATTCTGGAAGTAAGGTGGAACGCATAGGCAGGAAGTAGAGCATGATTGGCAAAGGCTGCTTCCTGGTTACTGGCCCCTCCCCTACTACACCCCGCCCACAGTCCATTTATTTGTAATGACTGTTACCACACATGTCCTCAGTGCAGGAGGCCGGCGGCCATTTTCTTGTAGACCAGTCCGGCAGCAGCAATAGGTTCCCTGGCCGTGTAGTGACGTCAGGAGCGGCGGCCATTTTCCCCTGGTCTGAGCTCCGCCTTCCTTCTATCATTCCCACAAGGCAGCAGGAGCAGAGAGCAGCCATTGCTGTGTCTGGCAGCAGGTAATGATATTATTATTATTATTATTCTATAGGCTGAGCAGCTCTGGTGTCAGGTTCTGTACTACAGGGGGAGCAGCCTCTGGTGCCTTGTTATAGTGCAGCTGGAGCAGCCTCTGGTGCTGCATTATCCCTGTACAGGTAACATGACCACCTTCAAGGTGAGAAATTTTAATTCAACCGTTTGAAGGGGTTCAAACCAGTGTGATTTAAGGAACCGTAACACCACATTAAGGTCCCATGGTGCCACTGGGGGCACAAAAGAAGGCTGGTGGTGCAGCACTCCCTTTACAAATGTCTGTAGTTCTGGAAGAGAAGCCAATTCCAAGAATATAGATAGGGCCGAAATCTGTACCTTAACAGAGCCCAACTTCAGGCCCATATCCACTCCTGTCTGCAGGAAGTGGAGAAAATGACCCAGATGGAAATCTTCCGTAGGAGCATTCTTGGTTTCACACCAAGAGACATATTTCCTCCAGATACGGTGATAATGTTTCGCCGTCACCTCCTTCCTAGCCTTTATCAGAGTAGGTATAACCTCCTCCGGAATACCTTTCTCAGCTAGGATTTGGCGTTCCACCGCCATGCCGTCAAACGCAACCACGGTAAGTTTTGGAATATGCAGGGCCCCTGCTGCAACAGGTCCTCCCTGAAAGGAAGGGGCCAAGGATCTTCTGTGAGCATTTCCTCTAAAGATCTGAGTACCAGGCCCTTTGAGGCCAGTCTGGAACAATGAGTATCGACTATACTCCTTTCTGTCTTATCATCCTCAAAATCTTTGCGATGAGAGAAAGAGGAGGAAACACATAGACCGACTGAAACACCCATGTTGTCACCAGGGCGTCTACTGCTACTGCCTGAGGGTCCCGAGACCTGGCACAATACCTCTGAAGCTTTTTGTTTAGGCGTGACACCATCATGTCTATTTGAGGAATTCCCCAGAGACTCGTTATCTCTGCAAAGACTTCTTGATGAAGTCCCCACTCTCCTGGATGGAGATCGTGTCTGCTGAGGAAGTCCGCTTCCCAGTTGTCCACCCCCGGAATGAAGACCGCTGACAGAGCGCTTACGTGATTTTCCGCCCAGCGAAGAATCCTGGTGGCTTCTGCCATCGTGACTCTGTTCCTTGTCCTGCCTTGGCGGTTCACATGAGCCACTGCTGTGACATTGTCTGATTGAATCAGCACCGGTAGCTTGCGAAGAGGGCTCTCCGCTTGTCGAAGGCCGTTGTATATGGCCCTTAATTCCAGCACGTTGATGTGCAGACAGGACTCCTGGTTTGACCATAGTCCCTGAAAATTTCTTCCTTGGGTGACTGCTCCCCATCCTCAGAGGCTCGCGTCCGTGGTTCTCAGAACCCAGTCTTGAATGCCGAACCTGCGACCCACTAGAAGGTGAGCACATTGCAGCCACCATAGGAGAGACACCCTGGCCCTGGGGGACAGTGTTACTTTCTGATGTATCTGCAGATGGGACCCGGACCACTGGTCCAGAAGGTCCCACTGAATGAAGACAGCTGACAGAGCGCTTACGTGATTTTACGCCCAGCGAAGAATCTTGGTGGATTCTGCCATCGCAACTCTGCTCCTTGTCCCGCCTTGGCGGTTCACATGAGCCACTGCTGTGACATTGTCTGATTGAATCAGCACCGGTAGGTTGCGAAGAGGGCTCTCCGCTTGTCGAGGGCCGTTGTATATGGCCCTTAATTCCAGCACGTTGATGTGCAGACAGGACTCCTGGTTTGACCATAGTCCCTGAAAATTTCTTCCTTGGGTGACTGCTCCCCATCATCAGAGGCTCGCGTCCGTGGTTACCAGAACCCAGTCTTGAATGCCGAACCTGCGACCCACTAGAAGGTAAGCACATTGCAGCCACCATAGGAGAGGCACCCTGGCCCTGGGGGACAGTGTTACTTTCTGATGTATCTGTAGATGGGACCCGGACCACTGGTCCAGAAGGTCCCACTGAAATGTCCTTGCATGAAACCTGCCGAAAGGAATGACCTCGTATGAGGCCACCATTTTTCCCAGAACTCGAGAGCATTGATGAACTGACACTCTTTTTGGCTTTAGCAGGTCTCTGACCATGTTCTGGAGGTCCTGGGCTTTTTCCGACGGGAGAAAAACCTTCTTTCGTTCCGTGTCCAGTATCATGCCTAGGAACGATAGTCGAGTCGTTGGAACCAATTGCGACTTTGGCAGATTGAAAATCCAACCGTGCTGTTGGAGCACCCTCAGGGAGAGTGACAAATTCTTCAGCAATTGATCTCTTGATCTCGCCTTTATCAGGAGATCGTCCAAGTATGGGATAATTGTGACACCCTGCCTTCGCAGGATCACCATCATTTCCGCCATTACCTTGGTGAAAATCCTCGGGGCCGTGGAAAGCCCAAACGGCAACGTCTGAAACTGTTAATGACAATCCTGTACAGCGAATCTCAGGTACTCCTGATGAGAGGGATATATGGGGACATGAAGGTAAGCATCCTTTATGTCTAGTGACACCATAATATCCCCCCCCCCCCCTTCTCCGGGCTGGCTATTACCGCTCAGAGCGATTCCATCTTGAATTTGAACCGTTTCAAGTACAGGTTTAGGGATTTTAGATTTAAAATGGGTTTGACCGAACCATCTGGCTTCAGGACCACAAACTGGGTCGAATAATATCCTTTTCCCTGGTGGTTCATGGGAACCCTGACAATCACTTGCCGTTGACACAGCGTTTGAATTACAGCTAAATACTATTTCCCTCTCTGGTAAGGCCAACTTGAAAAACCCGCGCGGGGGCACCTCCTCGAATTCCAGCTTGTAGCCCTGGGAAACAATTTCCCTTGCCCAAGGAGCCACGTCTGACTGAACCCAGACTTGCCTGAAGAGTCGCAGGCATGCCCTCACCGGTGCGGACTCCCGTAGGGGAGCCCCAGCGTCATGCAGTGGACTTAGTGAAAGCCGTGGAGGACTTCTGCTCCTGGGAACTAGCCAAAGCAGGTGTTCTCTTGCCTCTACCCTTACCTCTGGCGAGAAAAGAGGACTTCTGGACTTATGCGACCGAAAGGACTGCATCTGATACTGTGAAGGTTTCTTTTGCTGTTGGGGAACAAAAGGTAAAAAGGTAGATTTACCCGCGGTAGATGTGGAAACCATGGCCCTCATTCCGAGTTGTTCGCTCGCAAGGCGATTTTAGCAGAGTTGTTCACGCTAAGCCGCCGCCTACTGGGAGTGAATCTTAGCATCTTAAAATTGCGACCGATGTATTCGCAATATTGCGATTACAAACTACTTAGCAGTTTCTGAGTAGCTCCAGACTTACTCGGCATCTGCGATCAGTTCAGTGCCTGTCGTTCCTGGTTTGACGTCACAAACACACCCAGCGTTCGCCCAGACACTCCCCCGTTTCTCCGGCCACTCCTGCGTTTTTTCAGGAAACTGTAGCGTTTTCATCCACATGCCCATAAAACGGCCTGTTTCCGCCCAGAAACACCCATTTCCTGTCACACTACGATCGCCTGAGCGAAGAAAAAGCCGTGAGTAAAAATCCTAACTTCATAGCAACTTTACTTGGCGCAGTCGCATTGCGAACATTGCGCATGCGTACTAAGCAGAAAATCGCTGCGATGCGAAGAAATTTACAGAGCGAACAACTCGGAATGAGGGCCCAGGTCCGCGAGACCATCCCCAAACAACACATCACCCTTGTAAGGTAAAAACTCCATATGCTTTTTTGAGTCCACATCACCCGACCATTGGCGGATCCATAAGGATCGTCTCGCAGAAATAGCCATGGCATTGGTTCTGGAACCCAGCAATCCGATGTCTCTTTGAGCGTCTCTCATATATAAGACCGCTTCCTTAATATGAGCTAATGTTAACAAAATAGTATCCCTATCAGGGTATCAAGGTCAGCTGACAGGGAATCTGTCCAAGATGCTACTGCACTACATACCCATGCAGATGCAATTGCCGGTCTAAGTAAAGTACCAGTATGTGTATAAATGGACTTTAATGTAGTCTCCTGCCTGCGGTCCGCAGGATCATTGAGGGCCGCCGTGTCAGGAGACGGCAGCGTCACCTTCTTGGATAAACGTGTTAAAGCCTTGTCCACTGTGGGAGAGGATTCCCAACGTACCCTGTCCTGCGTAGGGAAAGGGTATGCCATAAGAACCCTTTTGGGAATCTGCAGTCTCTCATCTGGAGTTTCCCAGGCTTTTTCACATAACTCGTTAAGTTCATGAGATGGAGGAAAGTTTACTACCTGCTTCTTTTCCTTAAACATGTGCACCCTCGTGTCAGGAACAGAGGGCTCATCAGTGATAAGCAAAACATCTTTTATTGCAATAATCATGCACTGAATACTTTTTGTCACCCAAGGGTGCAATCTAGCTTCATCATAGTCGACACTGGAATCAGAGTCCGTGTCGCTATCTGTGTCCACTATTTGTGACAAGGGACGCTTCTGAGACCCCGACGGGCCCTGTGAGTCGGTCCAACCCGTGGATTGACCCCCTGTCGACTCCCTGGACTCTGCTTTGTCCAGCCTCTTATGTAATGATGCTACACTTGCATTCAACATATGCCAGATATCCATCCAATCCTGAGTCTGCACCACCGACGGGGACTCAGCACTCATCTACTCCACCTCCTCCTTGGATAAGCCTTCCGCTTCAGACATGCCGACACGCACGTACCGACACCCCACACACACCGGGATATAACTATAAGGGGACAATTCCCCAATCAGGCCCTTTGGAGAGACAGAGGGAGAGTATGCCAGCACACACCCAGCGCCAACTGACACTGGAATAAACCCAGATAGCGCTTTTTATATAACAACACTGATTTTCCCACTCACTGCGTGTAATTGTGCCCCGCTCCTCTTTTTCAGCCCTCTGAGCTAGTTTAGCAGGGGAGAGTCCGGGGAGCCAGCGTTCTCTGCAGCTTCAGTGGAGAAAAATGGCGCTGGTTAGTGCTGAGGGATCAAGCTTCGGTCCCACTCTAATTCACAAAAAAATGGCAGGGGTTACTTTATTTACTGCCTCCGCAGTCTAATAAACATTATAATGCCACCCTTGAGGTTTATTGCTGCCCAGGGCGCCCCCCCTGCGCCCTGCACCCATCTGTGCCTTCACTGTGTGTGTTGTGTGGGAGCAATGGCGCGCAGCGTTACCGCTGTGTGCTTACCTCAGTGAAGATCTGAAGTCTTCTGCCGCCTTGAAGTCTTCTTTTCTTCTCATACTCACCCGGCTTCTATCTTCCGGCTCTGCGAGGAGGACGGCGGCGCGGCTCCGGGACGAACCTCAGGGTGAGACCTGTGTTCCGACTCCCTCTGGAGCCAATGGTGTCCAGTAGCCTAAGAAGCAGAGCCTATCATTTAAGTAGGTCTGCTTCTCTCTCCTCAGTCCCACGATGCAGGGAGCCTGTTGCCAGCAGTGCTCCCTGAAAATAAAAAACCTAACAAAATTCTTTACACAGAGGAGAGTTCCCCATAAATGCATCCTATCTCCTCTGGGCACAAGATCTAACTGAGGTCTGGAGGAGGGGCATAGAGGGAGGAGCCAGTGCACACCCATACTAAAAGTTCTTTATAGTGCCCAGGTCTCCTGCGGAACCCGTCAACACCCCATGGTCCTTACGGAGTCCCCAGCATCCTCTAGGACGTAAGAGAAAGTATTTTTGTTAACCAAGGGTGAGATACACAACAGCTCACACCACAACACACCGTACAACATGGGTTTTAAGCAATACCAATTAACAGCATGAACTAAAAACAGCAACAAGCTGAACATAACCGATACACAACCTCCGTTTAACAGAAACAATAACTATCAATACTACTGCAAAAAACAGTCCGCACAGGGACAGGCGCCCAGCATCCTCTACGGACTAGGAGAAAAGGATTTACCGGTAGGTATTAAAATCCTATTTTCTCTTACGTCTAAGAGCTGGGGACTCCAAAACAACCATGGGGTCTATACCAAAGCTCCAGACCGGGCGGGAGAGTGCAGACGACTCTGCAGCACCGATTGAGCAAACACGAGGTCCTCCTCAGCCAGGGTATCAAACTTGTAGAACTTAGCAAAAGTGTTTGAACCCGACCACGTAGCTGCTCGGCAAAGTTGAAGTGCCGAGACTTCTCGGGCAGCCGCCCAAGATGAGCCCACCTTCATGGTAGAATGGGCTTCACTGACTTTGGCAACGGCAATACAGCCGTAGAATGAGCATGCCGAATCGTATTACAGATCCAGCGGGCAATAGTCTTCTTGGAAGCAGGATCCCCAATTTTGTTGGGAGCATATAAGACAAACAGAGCATCTGATTTCCTAATTTGAGCCGTTCTGGTGACATAAATTATCAAAGCTCTGACTACATCGGGAGATTTTGAAACAGCCAAGGAATCCGTAGCCACAGGCACCACAGTAGGTTGGTTTATGTGAAACGAAGAAACCACCTTCGGCAGGAATTGTTGATGAGTTCTCAATTCCGCTCTATCCACATGGAAAATAAAAAAGGGGCTCTTGTGAGACAAAGCAGCCAATTCAGACACATATCTTACGGACGTCAAGGCCAAAAGCATGACCACTTTCCAAGTGAGAAATTTCAACTGAACCTTTCGCAAAGGTTCAAACCATTGAGACATAAGAAATTGCAACACCACGTCAAGATCCCATGGTGCCACGGGTGGCACAAACGGAGGATGGATGAGCAGTACTCCCTTCATGAAAGTCTGAACCTCTGGAAGGGCGGACAATTCTTTTTGAAAGAAAATAGATAAAGCCGAAATCTGCACTTTAATGGAACCTAATTTCAGGCCTGAATCCACACCTGCCTGCAAAAAATGGAGGAAACGACCCAGCTGAAACTCCTCCGTAGGAGCCTTCTTGGCTTCACACCAAGACACATACTTTCTCCAAATACGGTGATAATGCTTCACCGTGACCTCCTTTCTAGCCTTAAGGAGAGTGGGGATGACTTCCCCGGGAATCCCCTTTCGAGCTAGGATTTGGCGTTCAACCTCCACGCTGTCAAACGCAACCGCGGTAAGTCCTGGAAGACGCATGGCCCCTGCAGTAACAGATCCTCTGTGAGAGGATGAGGCCAGGGATCTTCTATGAGCAATTCCTGAAGATCCAGATACCAGGCCCTCTGTGACCAATCTGGAACAATGACTACCGCCTGAACCCTTGTTCTTCTTATGATCCTTATCACTCTTGGAATGAGTGGAAGTGGAGGGAACACATATACCGACTGAAACACCCACGGCGTTACCAGGGCGTCCATTTCACTGGCTTGAGGGTCCCTCAACTTGGAACAATATCTCTGAAGCTTCTTGTTGAGGCGAGACGCCATCATGTCTATTTGAGGAATTCCCAAACGACTTGTCACTTCTGCAAAAACCTCTTGATGAAGACCCCACTCTCCTGGATAGAGATCGTGTCTGCTGCGGAAATCTGCTTCCTAGTTGTCCACGCCCGGAAGGAAGACCGCTGACAGAGCGCTGACATGTTTTTCCGCCCAGCTGAGAACTTTTGTGGCCTCTGTCATCGCCGCTTTGCTCTTTGTTCCGCCCTGGCGGTTTATGTACGACACCGTTACGTTGTCTGACTGAATCAGGACAGGTAGGCCTCGAAGAAAGTGTTCCGCTTGCAGAAGGCCGTTGTAGATGGCTCTTAATTCCAGAACGTTTATGTGCAGACGAGCTTCCTGGCTTGACCATTTTCCCTGGAAATTTTTTCCCTGTGTGACTGCTCTGTGTAACTGCTCCCCAACCTCGGAGACTTGCATCGGTAGTCACCAGGACCCAATCCTGGATCCCAAACCTGCGTCCCTCTAGGAGGTGAGAACTTTGTAGCCACCACAGGAGAGATATTCTGGTCCTGGAAGACAGACTTATTTTCCGGTGCATGTGCAGGTGAGACCCGGACCACTTGTCCAACAGGTCCCACTGAAACACCCGGGCATGAAACCTGCCAAGTGGAATGGCTTCGTAAGCTGCAACCATCTTCCCCAGCACCCGGGTACATTGATGAATCAACACTCTTCCCGGTTTCAGAATCTCCTTGACCATGATCTGGATTTCCAGAGCTTTTTCCGCTGGGAGAAACACTCTCTGCCGTTCCGTGTCTAGGACCGTGCCCAAGAAAGACAGCCGAGTAGTCGGAATCAACTGTGACTTTGGCAAATTTAGAATCCAACCATGTTGTTGCAGGACTGTCAGGGAGAGTGCTACGTTTCTTAGCAACTTCTCCTTTGATCTTGCCTTTATTAGGAGATCGTCCAGGTACAGGATAATTGTGACATCCTGCTTGCGCAGGAGTACCATCATTTCTGCCATTACTTTGGTGAAGATCCTTGGGGCCGTGGAAAGACCAAACAACAACGTCTGAAATTGGTAATGACAATCCTGAACCGCAAACCTCAGGAAAGCTTGATGTGGAGGATATATTGGGACATGTAAGTAGGCATCTTTGACGTCGACTGACGCCATAAAATCCCCCTTTTCCAGACTGGAGATCACTGCTCGAAGAGATTCCATCTTGAACTTGAAAGTTTTCAAATAGATTGGTACAAAATACTTTGGTACGACAAAGAGGCTTGAATAAAACCCTTCTCACAGCTTTTGTATCGCAGCGCGCACTACTTCCCTTTCTGGGATAGAAACTGGTATGGCTGATTTTAAAAACCGGTGGGGGTATATCTCCTGAAACTCCAGTTTGTACCCTTGGGACACTATGTTTAACACCCAAGGATCCAGGCCCGAGTGAAATCAGACCTGACTGAAGAGTCGGAGGCGCGCCCCCACTGGTACGGACTCCTGTAGAGGAGCCCCAGCGTCATGCGGTGGACTTGGCAAAAGCCAGGGAGAACTTCTGCTCCTGGGAGCCTGGCACAGCAGGCAACCTTTTTCCCCTTCCTCTACCCTTAGAGGCAAGGAAAGATGACCCTCTCCCTTTTTTGTATTTATTAGGCTGAAAGGACTGCATCTGATAATGCAGCGCCTTTTTCTGTTGTGCTGGAACATAAGGAAGAAAGGATGACTTACCCGCTGTAGCTGTAGACACCAGGTCAGCGAGGCCGTCACCAAACAAGACACTACCTTTATATGGGAAAGCTTCCATAGCTTTCTTAGAGTCGGCATCAGCATTCCATTGATGAATCCACAGCGCTCTCCTGGCCGAGACTGCCATTGCATTGGCCCGTGATCCCAAGAGGCCAATATCCCTCACAGCTTCCTTTAGGTAAGCTGCAGCGTCTCTGATATAACCGAGAGTCAATAGAATGCTATCTCTAGGGTATCCATGTCAGATGCCAAATTATCTGCCCACTTACCAATAGCACTATTCAAACATGCCGACGCCACGGCAGGTCTGAGCAGTGCACCCGTAGTGACAAAAATGGATTTTAAGGTTTTTTCCTGCTTACGATCCGCAGGGTCCTTAAGGGCAGCAGTGTCAGGAGACGGAAGCGCCACCTTCTTGGACAGTCGTGATAGAGCCTTGTCCACATTGGGAGATGACTCCCACTTTTCCCTGTTGTCAGAGCGGAAAGGTTATGCCATTAGAATTCTCTTGGGAATCTGCCACCTTTTGTCAGGAGATTCCCAAGCTTTTTCACAAAGAGTGTTCAGCTCATGAGAGGGGGAAAACGTCACCTCAGGCTTCTTCTGTAATATGTAAAATGTCTTTAATTGCCACAATCATGTACTGAATACTCTTAACCAGTTTCGGATTTAAACTGGCCTCACTATAGTCGACACTGGAAACAGAGTCCGTGTCGGTATTAGTATCCGCCATCTGAGTAAATGAACGAATTTGTGACCCTGAGGGGGTCTGGACCTGAGACAAGGCGTCTTCCATGTATTTCCTCCATGTTTGGGTGTGAGAATCAGATTTATTCAGCCTTTTAGTCAATAACGCCACATTTGCATTCAACGTACTGAACATATCCACCCAATCAGCAGTCGGCGGTGCCGACAGAGTTACTCCCAGCGCCTTATCCGCCCCCACTGCAACCTCCTCCGGGGAGGAGCACTCAGCCTCAGACATGTCGAGACACACGAACCGACACGCACCAACACACTGGCAACAGGGGACAAACCCAAAGGAAAGCCTGTTAGAGACACACAGAGGGAGTTTACCAGCTCACACCCCAGCGCCTATCCCGGTACTGAAAGCAATACACACTACCTCAGACCTGTTTGCGCTGTTAATATCAATGGGTAGTCGCACCAAATACTGAAACCCCCCCCTTTTTGCTCCCTGTTACTTGTGCAGGAGAGTGGGGTTCCGGGCCAGCGTCTCTGCATCCTGTGAAGATAAAATGGCGTTGGTAAGCTGTGAGGTCTAAGCCACCCCCCCCCCCCCCCCCGACGCGCTGTAGTCCCGCTCAAATGTAAAATATTTATACTGGCGTGGGCTATATCTAGTGCTTAGGCATTTCTGACTTATATTTTGGCCAGATTTATTGTCTAACTCCAGTAATCATGCTGCCCAGGGCGCCCCTGCACCCTGCAAGTGCCGCCATAAGTGTGTGTGGGAGCATGGCGCACAGCACGACCGCTGCCCAGTACCTCATTACTGAAATCTTCTGCCGTCACTGAAGTCTTCTGATCTTCTTTATACTCACCCGGCTTCTGTCTTCCGTGAGGGGGGTGACGGCGTGGCTCCGGGAACAAGCAGCTAGGCGCACCAAGTGCTCGAACCCTCAAGCTAATGGTGTCCTGTAGCCTAAGAAGCAGAGCCCTTAACCAAGAAGAAGTAGGTCTGCTTCTCTCCCCTCAGTCCCACGATGCAGCCTGTAGCCAACAGGTCTCCATGAAAATAAAAAACCTAACAAAAGTATTTCCAGAGAAACTCAGTAGAGCTCCCCTAGTGTGTATCCAGTCTCTCTGGGCACAGAATCTAACTGGAGTCTGGAGGAGGGGTATAGAGGCAGGAGCCAGTTCACACCCATTCAATGTCTTGTAGTGTGCCCATGTCTCCTGCGGATGCCGTCTATACCCCATGATCCTTTTGGAGTCCCCAGCATCCTCTAGAACATAAGAGAAATAATAATAATAATAATAATAATAATAATAATAACAACAGGATACTACAGGCTGTAAAATAATTGTAACAGGACACCACAGTCCGCTCCCCCTGTATTATAATAATAACAACAACAACAGGACACCACAGGCTACTACCCCTGAATAATAATAACAGGACACCACAGGCTGCTCAACCTGTATAATAATAATAACAGGACACTATAGGCTGCTCCCCCTGTATAATAACAATAATAATAATAATAATAATAATAATAGCAGCAGGACACCACAGGCTGCTCCTCCTGTATAATGGTAGTAACAGGTCACCACAGGCTGCTCCTCCTGTATAATGGTAGTAACAGGACACCACAGGCTGCTCCCCCTGTATAATAATAATATCAGGACACCACAGGCTGCTCCCCCTGTATAGTAAGACGCCATTACCTGATCTCCACGGACACTGGGTGGCTGCGGCAGTCGATAAAATACTCACTTCCTGCATATGGAACGCACAGTCCGGAAGTAAGGTTGAACGCACAGGCAGGAAGTAGGGCATTATTGGCAAAAGATGCTTCCTGGTTACTGACCCCTCCCCTACTACACCCCGCCCTTTCTAATGACTATTACCACATATGTCCTCAGTGCAGGAGGCCGGCGGCCATTTTCTTGTAGACCAGTCCGGCAGCAGCAATAGGTTCCCTGGCCGTGTAGTGACGTCAGGAGCGGCGGCCATTTTCCCCTGGTCTGAGCTCCGCCTTCCTTCTATCATTCCCACAAGGCAGCAGGAGCAGAGAGCAGCCATTGCTGTGTCTGGCAGCAGGTAATGATATTATTATTATTATTATTCTATAGGCTGAGCAGCTCTGGTGTCAGGTTCTGTACTACAGGGGGAGCAGCCTCTGGTGCCTTGTTATAGTGCAGCTGGTGCAGCCTCTGGTGCAGCATTATCCCTGTACAGGTGGCTGACACTCTAGTGTCCTATTACTGTAATACAGGTGGAGCAGACCCCGCCGCTGCCGTAATACAGGTGGCGCAGACCCCGCCGTTACCATAATACAGGAGGTGCAGACCCTGCCGTTACCGTAATACAGGGGGCGCAGACCCCGCCGTTACCATAATACAGGAGGTGCAGACCCTGCCGTTACCATAATACAGGAGGTGCAGACCCCGCCGTTACCATAATACATGTGGCGCAGACCCCGCCGTTACCGTGACACAGGTGGTGCGGACCCCACTGTCACCGTGATACAGGTGGCGCGGACCCCGCCATTACAGTGATACGGGTGGCGCGGACCCCGCCGTTACTGTGATACAGGTGGCACGGACCCCACCGTTACCATAATACAGCTGGCGCGGACCCCGCCATTACCGTAATACAGGTGCCGAGGACCCCGCCGTAACTGTAATACAGGTGACGCGGACCCCGCCGTTACAGTAATACTGGTGGCTCGAACCCCACCGTTACCATAATACATGAGGCACAAGACCCCGCCATTACCGTAATTCTATACACGGGACATTACAGGTGTTGTGTCCTGTGGCATTGTGCTGTACAGGGGGAGCGGCCTGTGTTGTCATAGTATACAGGAGGAGAAGCATGTGTTGTCATAATATACCGGGGGAGCGGCCTGTGCTGTCATAGTATACAGGGGTAGCATCATGTGCTGTCATAGTATACAGGGGGAGTGGCCTGTGTTGTCGTAATATACAGGCGTAACATAGTGTTCACTCTAGGAGTGAAATGGGGCAGGGCGCCGGGCTCAGCGGGGGCACACGTGTGCGCGCGGCAAAGCCGCGCGCGCGCCCGAAATGGGGGCGTGACCACGCAAATTAGGGGGCGTGGTCACGCCTCCGTCATTTTAGGGGGCGGTGCGGCCCACAGACGCTACTATAGAGAGCGTCTGTGGCCGGCGACGTCACTGTTGGGGGCGTGCCCAGCACCTCCGTCGGTGCTGGGCTTCCCCCAGCCCTCTCCCAATGCGTAAATGGATGCCGCGCGCATGCGCACGGCATCTATACACGCCGGGAGGGCAGGGAGCGGGCAGCTGTTATAGCAGGGCGCCGCAAAAGGGCAGGGCGGGTTTTGCCTGTTAAAAAACGGGCAGGGCGCGGCGCCCTGCTAAAACAGCCTAGAGGGAACACTAGTAACATCTAGTGTTGTCATAGTATACAGGAGGAGCCGCCTGTGTTGCAATAATATACAGGGGCAGCATCCTGTCTTGTCATAATAGACAGGAGGAGCAGCTTCTGGCATCCTATTCTACAGGGGGAGCAGCCTGTTGTGTCCTGTTATAATTATTATTATTTTTATTATTATATTATACAGGAGGATTAGCCTTGTTCTCTTATTATTATACAAAGGGAGCAGCCTGTGGTGTTCAGTTATTATTTTTATACAGGGGGAGCAGCCTGTGGTGTCCTGTTATTATTATTATTATTATTATTATTATTATTATTATACAGTAGAAGCAGCCTGTGGTGTCCTGTTATTATACAGGAGGAGCAGCCTGTGGTGTCCTGTTATTATTATACACAGGAAGCATTATTATTATTATACAGGTGGAGTATCCTGTGGTGTGCATTTGTTGTTGTTGTTTTTATTATTATTATTATTATTATTATACAGGGGAGCAGCCTGTGGTGTCATGTTATTGTTATTATTATACAGGAGGAGCAGCCTTTGTTGTCCTATTATTAATATTATAAAGAAGGAGTAGCTAGTGGTGTCCACTTATTATTATTATTATTATTATTATTATTATTATTATACAGGGGCAGCAGCCTGTGGTGTCCTGTCATTATTATTATATGGGGCAGCAGGCTGTGGTGTTCTGTTATTATTAGTATACAGGTGGTGCATGTTTTTGTGTATGGTTATTATTATACAGGGACAGCAGCTTCTGGTGTCCTGGTATTATTATTATTATTATACATTGGTAAAGGTGGTGATGTCACAGTGACATCACTTATATCTATAGTAATAATACAGGGACATGACTGGGGAGGTGATGGGGTCTGGGACTGTCACTGTGACATCACTTGTATCTATAGTTATAATACAAGGTCATGAATGGGGAGATGAGGAAATCTGTGAGAGTCACAGTGACATCACATATCTATAGTAATAATACAGGGACATGACTGGGGAGGTGAGGTGATCTGGGAGCTTCACAGTGACATCACTTATATCTATAGTAATAATACAGGGACATGACTGGAAAGGTTAGGGCATCTGGGAATTTCACAGTGACATCTCTTACATCTATAGTAATAATACAGGGACATGACTGGGGGGTGAGGGGGATCTGGAAGCGTCACATTTACATCACTCATAACTATAGTGATAATACAGGGACATGACTGGGGAGGTGATGGGGATGTGGGAGCTTCACAGTGATGTCACTTATATCTATAGTAATAATCCCTGTAGGGACATGACTGGGGAGGTGAGGGGATCTGGGAGTGTCACTGTGACATCACATATCTATAGTAATTATAGAGGAACATTATTGGGGAAGTGAGGGGATATGAGAGCATCACAGTGACGTCACTTAGATCTATAGTAATTATACAGGGACATGACTGGGGAGGTATGAGGATCTGGAAACGTCACAGTGAAATCACTTATATCTATAGTATTAATACAGGGACAACACTATGAAGGTAAGTGGATCTAGGAGCATCACAGTGACATTACATATCTCTAGTTATAATACAGGAACATGACTGGGGAGGTGAGGGGATCTGGGAGCGTCACAGTGACACCACTTACATCTATAATAATAATACAGGGACATGACTGGGGAGATGAGGAGATCTCGGAGCATCATAGTGACATCACTTATAACTTTAATTATAATAATAATATAGGAACATGACTGGGGGGGTGAGGGGGTCTGGGAGTGTCACAGTTACATCTCATATCTATAGTAATAATACAGGGACATGACTGGGGAGGTGAGAGGATCTGGTAGTGTTACAGTGACATCACTAATATCTATAGTAATACAGGGACAGGACTGGGAAGGTGAGGGCATCTGGGGATGTCACAGTGACGTCACTTATATCTATAGTAATAATACAGGGACATTACTGGGGAGGTGAGGGGGATCTGGGAGCGTCACAGTAACATCACTTACATCTATAGTAATAATACAGGGACATGACTGCGGAGGTGAGAGGATCTGGGAGTGTCGCAGTGACATCACTTATGTCTATAGTAATAATACAGGGACATGACTTGGGAGGTGAGGGGATCTGGGAGCATCACTGTGATATCACATATCTATAGTAATAATAATACAGGGACATGACTGGGGAGATGAGGGGGTCTGGGAGTGTTACAGTGACATCAGATATCTATAGTAATAATACAGGGATATGACTGGGTAGGTGAGGGAATCGGAGCGTCACAGTGAGGTCACTTATATCTATAGTAATAATACAGGGATGTCACTGGGGAGGTGATGTAATCTTGGAGCTTCATAGTGATGTCACTCATCTACTATAGTAATAATACAGGGGCATGACTGGGGAGGTGAGGGGATTTTAAAGCGTTAATGATAAGTAACTTCTATCTATAATAATAATACAGGGACATGACTGGGGAGGTGAGGGAACCTGGGAGTGTCACAGCGGCATCACTTATATTTATAGTAACAATACAAGGACATGACTGCGGAGGTGAGAGGATCTGGGAGTGTCACAGTGACATCACTTATGTCTATAGTAATAATACAGGGACATGACTTGGGAGGTGAGGGGATCTGGAAGCTTCACTGTGATATCATTTATATCTATAATAATAATACAGGGACATGACTGGGGAGGTGAGGGGGTCTGGAAGTGTTACAGTGACATCACTTATCTCTAAAATAATAATACAGGCATGTGAATGTGGGGTGAGGGGCATCTGGGAGCTTCACAGTGACATTATTTATATCTATAGTGATAATACAGGGACATGACTGGGGAGATGAGGTGATCTGGGAGCATCACTTATATCTATAGTGATAATACTGGAACATGACTGGGGAGGAGATCAGGGGGTCTGGGAGTGTCAGAGTGACATCACTTATATCTATAGTAATAATACAGGGACATGACTGGGGGTGATGGGGATCTGGGAGCCTCACAGTGACATCACTTATATCTATAGTAATAATACAGGGACATGACTGGGTAGGGGAGAGGATCTGGGAGCATCACTGTGACCTTATATCTATAGTAATAATACAGGGGAGGTGAGGGGATCTTGGAGTGTCACAGTGACATCACTTACATCTTTAGTAATAATACAGGGACATGACCGGGGAGATGAGGGGGTCTGGGAGTGTCAGAGTGACATCACTTATATCTATAGTAATAATACAGGGACATGACTGGGTAGGGGAGAGGATCTGGGAGCATCACTGTGACCTTATATCTATAGTAATAATACAGGGGTATGACTGGGGAGGTGAGGGAATCTGGGAGCATCACTGTGACATCACTTTTATCTATAGTAATAAAACAGGGACATGACTGGAGAGGTGAGAGGAACTGAGAGCATCACTGTGGCATTACTTATATCTAAATTAATAATACAAGTACATGACTGGGGAGGTGTGCGGATCTTGGAGCTATACAGTGAAATTACTTTTATCTATAGTCATAATACAGGGATATGACTGGGGAGGTGAGGGAATCGGAGCATCACAGTGAGGTCACTTATATCTATAGTAATAATACAGGGATGTCACTGGTGAGGTGAGGGGGTCTTAGAGCATCACAGTGACATCACTTATATCTATAGTAATAATACAGGGACATGACTGGGGAGATGATGTGATCTTGGAGCTTCATAGTGACGTCACTCATCTATAGTAATAATACAGGGGTATGACTGGGGAGGTGAGGGGATTTTAAAGCGTTACTGATAAGTAACATATCTATAATAATAATACAGGGACATGACTGGGCAGGTGAGGGGATCTGGGAGTGTCACAGCAAAATCACTTAAATCTATAGTAATAATTCAGGGACATGACTGGGGAGGTATGGGGATCTGGGAGCTGAACAGTGACGTCACTTATATCTAGTAATAATACAGGGACATGACTGGGGAGGCGAGGGGATCTGGGAGTGTCACAGCGGCATCACTTATATTTATAGTAACAATACAAGGACATGACTGGGGAGGTAAGGGAATCTTGGAGCGGCACAGTGATGTCTCTTATATCTATAGTAATAAATACAGGGACATGACTGGGGAGTTGAGGTTATCTGGGAGCTTCACAGTGAGGTCACTTATATCTACAGTAATAATACATGGACATGACTGGGGCGGTGAGGGGATCTGGGAGCATCACTTTGACATCACATATATCTATAGCGATAACACAGGGACATGACTGGGGAGGATGAGGGGATTTGAGAGCGTCACAGTGATGTCACTTTTGTCTATAGTAATAGTACAGGGACATGACTGGGGAAGTGAGGGGATCTGGGAGTGTCACAGTGACATCACTTAAATCTACAGTAATATTACAGGGACATGACTGGGGAAGTGAGGGGATCTTTGAGCGTCACAGTGACATCAGTTATAGCTATAGTAATAATACAGGGACGTGACTGGGGAGGTGAGGGGATCTGGGAGTGTCGCACTGACATTTACTTATATCTGTAGTAATAATACAGGGACATGAGTTGGGGGGGGTGGGGGATCTGGGAGTTTCACAGTGACGTCACTTTTATCTATAGTAATAATACAGGGACATGACTGGGGAGATGAGGGAATTGGAGCGTCATAGTGAGGTCACTTATATTAATAATACAGGGACATTACTGGGGAGGTGAAGGGATCTTGGAGCTTCATAGTGACGTAACTCATATCTATAGTAATAATACATGGACCTGACTGGGAAGGTGAGGGGATCTGGGAGCGTCACAGTGACGTCACTTGTATCTATAGTAATAATACAGGGACATGACTGGGGAGGTGAGGGAATCTGTAAGCAGCACAGTGATGTCACTTATATCTATATCAATAATACAGGAACGTGACTGGGCAGTTGAGGGGATCTGGGAGCGTCACAGTGACGTCACGTCTGGGAGTGTTTATATTGATATTTGATGTCTCCACCATTACACAGGATTACAATATAGTGAAGAAGACGTCTAATGAGTGTGAGACACCCAGCAGCTATCCCTGTGTATCAGGAGGACTGAGTAGAACCTTGAGCCCCATCACGGTGCCTCCACCTCATTCACTGACACATGAGAGACACAATGACCAGAAGATCCTGGAACTCACCAACAAGATCATTCAGTTGATGACTGGAGAGGTGACTGCTGGGAATGGGGCATTATACAGTAACACCGGGAGATATGTGTCTGGGTGATGACTGGAGAGGTGACTGCTGGGAATGGGGCATTATACAGTAACACCAGGGAACGTGTCTGGGTGATGACGGGAGAGGTGACTGCTGGAAATGGGACATTATACAGTAACACCAGGGGACGTGTCTGGGTGATGACTGGGGAGGTGACTGCTGGGAATGGGACATTATACAGTAACACCGGGGGATGTGTCTGGGTGATGACTGGAGAGGTGACTGCTGGGAATGGGACATTATACAGTAACACCAAGGGACGTGTCTGGGTGACTACTGGAGAGGTGACTGCTGGGAATGGGGCATTATACAGTAACACCGGGAGATGTGTCTGAGTGATGACTGGAGAGGTGACTGCTGGGAATGGGGCATTATACAGTAACACCGGGGGACGTGTCTGGGTGATGACTGGAGAGGTGACTGCTGGGAATGGGACATTATACAGTAACACCAGGGGATGTGTCTGGGTGGTGACTGCTGGGAATGGGGCATTATACAGTAACACCGGGGGATGTGTCTGGGTGATGGCTGGAGAGGTGACTGCTGGGATTGGTGCATTATACAGTAGCACCGGTGGATGTGTCTGGGTGATGACTGGAAAGGTGACTTCTGGGAATGGGGCATTATACAGTAACACCAGGGGATGTGCCTGGTTGATGACTGGAGAGGTGACTGCTGGGAATGGGACATTATACAGTAACACCGAGGGATGTGTCTGAGTGATGACTGGAGAGGTGACTGCTGGGAATGGGGCATTATACAGTAACACCGGGGGACGTGTCTGGGTGATGACTGGAGAGGTGACTGCTGGGAATGGGACATTATACAGTAACACCAGGGGATGTGTCTGGGTGGTGACTGGAGAGGTGACTACTGGGAATGGGACATTATACAGTAACACCAGGGGATGTGTCTGGGTGGTGACTGGAGAGGTGACTGCTGGGAATGGGACATTATACAGTAACACCAGGGGATGTGTCTGGGTGGTGACTGGAGAGGTGACTGCTGGGAATGGGGCATTATACAGTAACACCGGGGGATGTGTCTGGGTGATGGCTGGAGAGGTGACTGCTGGGAATGGTGCATTATACAGTAGCACCGGTGGATGTGTCTGGGTGATGACTGGAAAGGTGACTTCTGGGAATGGGGCATTATACAGTAACACCAGGGGATGTGCCTGGTTGATGACTGGAGAGGTGACTGCTGGGAATGGGACATTATACAGTAACACCGGGGGATGTGTCTAGGTGAGGACTATATCACTGTGTGTGTCAGGTTCCTATAAGGTGCCAGGATGTCACTGTCTATGTCATGACTGGGGAGGTGAGGGAATCTGGGAGAGTCACAGTGACGTCACTTATATCTATATCAATAATACAGGAACGTGACTGGGCAGTTTAGGGGATCTGGGAGCGTCACAGTGACGTCACGTCTGGGAGTGTTTATATTGATATTTGATGTCTCCACCATTACACAGGATTACAATATAGTGAAGAAGACGTCTAATGAGTGTGAGACACCCAGCAGCTATCCCTGTGTATCAGGAGGACTGAGTAGAACCTTGAGCCCCATCACGGTGCCTCCACCTCATTCACTGACACATGAGAGACACAATGACCAGAAGATCCTGGAACTCACCAACAAGATCATTCAGTTGATGACTGGAGAGGTGACTGCTGGGAATGGGGCATTATACAGTAACACCGGGAGATATGTGTCTGGGTGATGACTGGAGAGGTGACTGCTGGGAATGGGGCATTATACAGTAACACCAGGGAACGTGTCTGGGTGATGACGGGAGAGGTGACTGTTGGTAATGGGACATTATACAGTAACACCAAGGGATGTGTCTGAGTGATGACAGGAGAGTTGACTGCTGGGAATGGGGCATTATACAGTAACACCAGGGGACGTGTCTGGGTGATGACTGTTGGTAATGGGACATTATACAGTAACACCAAGGGATGTGTCTGAGTGATGACTGGAGAGGTGACTGCTGGGAATGGGGCATTATACAGTAACACCGGGGGACGTGTCTGGGTGATGACTGGAGAGGTGACTGCTGGGAATGGGACATTATACAGTAACACCAGGGGATGTGTCTGGGTGATGACTGGAAAGGTGACTTCTGGGAATGGGGCATTATACATTAACACCAGGGGATGTGCCTGGTTGATGACTGGAGAGGTGGCTGCTGGGAATGGGACATTATACAGTAACACCGGGAGATGTGTCTAGGTGAGGACTATATCACTGTGTGTGTCAGGTTCCTATAAGGTGCCAGGATGTCACTGTCTATGTCTCTATGCAGGAGGGGAAGTGTATAGAGGAACACAGGGGTCTGTACAAGGACGTGATGATGGAGAATCACCGGACCCTCACATCATTGGGTAAGAGGAGACTGTCATGTATTGTTCAGGGGAGAGCAGGTATGGGGGCCCCTATATACACACGTCATCTGTTAGATACATATATACACTGTACTCAGTCACTGTGTGTCTCCTACAGATGGGCCCAGTAACAGAGATACCCCAGAGAGATGTCCCCGTCCTCTTTATTCCCAGGATTGTACAGAGGAGAATCACAGGATGCCACAGGAGGATCAGGTAGGTGGGATTTAGGGTCTCCCCAATATACCAAAGTGACTGTCACTATATGATCTGTAGAGCAGCTGTGTGTGTCAATATATTTGTAATTTTAATCTATTACTGAAATCAACAATAATTACAGTCTTCTTTTATTGATGGTTTACATAGGGTGAAGCCCAAATAAATAATGTTAAAGTCAAAGATACAGAGGAAGAAGAAGAGACGTATATGACTGATATAAAGGCAGAAGATACAGAGGGAGAAGAAGAGACGTATGTGACAGATATAAAGGCAGAAGATACAGAGGGAGAAGAAGAGACGTATGTGACTGATATAAAGGCAGAAGATATAGAGGGAGAAGAAGAGACGGATGTGACTGATATAAAGGCAGAAGATATAGAGGGAGAAGAAGAGACGGATGTGACTGATATAAAGGCAGAAGAGATAGAGGGAGAAGAAGAGACGTATGTGACTGATATAAAGGCAGAAGAGATAGAGGGAGAAGAAGAGACGTATGTGACTGGTATAAAGGCAGAAGATACAGAGGGAGAAGAAAAGACGTATGTGACTGATATAAAGGTAGAAGATATAGAGGGAGAAGAAGAGACGTATGTGACTGATATAAAGGCAGAAGATATAGAAGGAGAAAAAGAGACGTGTGTGAGGGGTGATCAGAAGTGTAAGGAGGAGGAGATCCCTACAGATATCAGCACAGGTGAGTAATAAACACTTATTACAGAAAAGAGTCACATATTTTCCTTTATCAGTCACTACAGCACTCTCTTATCATACACCCTCCTCTGTCAGAACAAATTAGGGAACTGTATTTGCCCAGTAGTGGAGTCAGGAGCCATCAGCCCCTATTATACTCCTGCTCTCCCCTCACATCATTTCTTTGTGTGTTACCAGCCCAGAGATCTGACCAGTCTCCTCCCCACACTCACTGGTGTATCTCATACATCAGGAGCCATCATCCCCTATTATACTCCTGCTCTCCCCTCACATCTGATTTTATGATTAAGAATTCAGACCGCAGACCATCCTCTCAGCCCCCTATACTTATTTCCCAATAAGGTACATTACCCCAAGTTCTCCAGTCTGCCTGTCTGTGATATCGAGATGCCAGATCTGGAAGAGGGGGAGGTGAATGTAAATATGGGGGACGCTAATGTCTCAGGGAGTGGAAGCTCTTATCTACTCTATTTCAGATAAATATCCCTGATAAGGAGACAGACACAGTATTATTATTATTATTATTATTATTACATTTTATTTATAAGGCGCCACAAGTGTTTTGCAGCGCCGTACAAAGTACAGTACAGGGAGACAGAACTTAGCATTACAGTAAATAAATAACAAAAACAGAGTACAGGTAACAAAGAGCACCACAATTCTCAGACATAATACAGCTGAGATGTAAGTAGTGAGGGAGTAATCATTGTACTACTTGGGGCTGGCGGCCATAGATAGAGAGGAGCCTTTACCAGTAGGAGAAAAAGCAGGTAAAGATGGTCGCTGAGTGAAATGTGTCGAGAAGAAGGCTTAGACAACAAGAGGAAATAGGGCCCTGCTCTGTAGAGCTAACAATCTAGTAGGAAGGGACGACAGACAGATGACATGAGGTACAAGCAAGCGGGAGGAGCCTGATGGCAGTATGCAAGCACAGCAAAGATGTTCAAGGCGTGGGGCAGGGGGATGGAGGAGCAGCCTAAGGACTAGGTTATGCATCGGAGGGGTAGGATTTTCAGTGCCCGTTTGAAGCTTTGCAAGGTCGGGGAGAGTCTAATGGAGCGAGGGAGCGCATTCCACTGAAGGGGTGCAGCATGGGCAAAATCTTGAACTCATGCATGGGAAGCAGTGACCAAGGCAGAGGAGAGGCGACGGTCATCGGCTGACCGTAGTGGGCGGGAGGGAGTATGAAGGGAAAGGAGGTTGGAGATGTAGGGAGCAGTGGAATTAGAGATGGCATTGTATGTGAGGGTGAGGAGTGTGAAGAGGTTCTGTAGGGGAATGGGAGCCAGTGTAGATTTTGTCGAAGAGGAGTGTCAGAAGTGGAGCGGCAAAAGATGAGCCTAGCTGTGGAGTTAAGGACAGATTGGAGGGGAGCGAGATGGGAGCAAGCGAGGCCAGTGAGGAGAACGTTGCAGTACTCGAGTCGTGAGATGACCAGTGAGTGGATGATAAGTTTAGTGGCACTCCGGGAGACAAATGGCCTGATGCGAGCAGTGTTGCATAGCTGGAACCGATAGGATTGCGCCAGAGCTTGGATGTGGGGTGCAAAGGTGAGGGAGGAGTCAAGAGTGACACCCAGGCAGCGGAGCTGGGGAACGGGGGAGATGATTGTGTTGTCAACAGTGATAGACATATTTGTAGGGCGTGTTGCTCTGGCTGGGGGAAAGATAATGCATTCAGTTTTGTCCACCTTGAGCTTCAGAGAATGCTCCGACATCCAGGAGGAGATGGCAGAGAGGCAGCTGAAGACCTGAGAGAGGAGATGAGAGGTAGAGTTGTGTGTCATCAGCATAGAGGTGGTACAAAACCTGGTTTCTGTTCCTGGGAACCTGTTGGTGCAGGTTTTTTGGATCTCCCGACCTCCTCTAAAGAAGGTGGTAGGGGTTTGGATTTTTTTAATGTTGCGGTCCAAAAAGACTACAGTGTAGGCGTAGGATACGATTTCCTAGCTGGGGCTGCTGCGGAGGGAAGAAATGTCGACTTACCTGCAGTCGCCGTGGAAATCCACGCATCCAATGCGTCCCCAAATAGTACCTGACCTGTGAATGGCAGGTTCTCCACACTTTTCTTGGATTCTGCATCCGCAGTCCATTGGCGTATCCAGAGTCCTCTGCGTGCCGAGACAGCCATGGAAGTAGCAGGCCAATGTCCTTCATGGCCTCCACCATGAAACCTGCAGAATCCTGTATGTGACGTAAAAATAAGTCTATGTCACTCCTATCCATAGTATCTAAGTCCTCTTAGGTGCCTGATCACTTTACTATGGCTTTAGAGATCCATGCATAAGCAATAGTGGGCCTTAAAGCCACGTCTGTAGCAGTGTATAGTGATTTGAGCGTAATCTCAATCTTGCGGTCAGCCGGCTCCTTTAAGGCAGTCGAACCAGGGACAGGTAAAACCATCTTTTTAGAAAGCCTAGATACAGAAGCGTCTACTATAGGTGGGTTTTCCCACTTCTTCCTATCCTCTTCAGGGAAAGGGAAAGCAATGAGATTTCTTTTAGGGATCTGGAATTTTTTCTCTGGTTTTTCCCAGGATTTTTCAATCAAGGACTTTAATAAGCAGGGAAGTTAAGCGAGGATTTCTTATTTACTGTAATATAAGATCCCTCTACTTGTTTCGGAACCTTCTCAGAAATATGCAAAACATCCCTAATGGCTTCAATCATTAGCTGCACCCCTTTAGCAATGGATGCATCCCCCCCTGCATATCGCCATCACCGTCCCCTGTATCAGAGTCGGTATCAGTGTCAGCTTGCATTATCTGGGCAAGTGTACGTGTTTTGGGGTATGTAGGGGGGGTTTTAGATGAAGTAGTGGGAGCTGAATACTTCAAACCCACTACAGATTGTCTCAAAACCTGCGTCTCTTTCTCAGTATGTGACATCCTTGTTGAAATCTGGGATATCATTCCCCTTAAAGAATCCACCTATGGGGGTTCGGATTCAGAAGGCTGAGACAGCACATTGCAGTCCTGAGTACATGGAATAGACTCCTCAGGAGAAGATAAACACTCTGCAGCACAGGACACAGAGTCTTTAGACATGGCAATGTGGATATAAACACACACACACACACACAGGAAAATGTCAGACACAGTTTCCCCCAGAGTACCTTCAGAGAGTCACAGAGTATAAGGAGCCAGCCACATAGCGCCCCTGTAGGCAGTTATTATGATAAAAGCCCGGCAGTGACTAACTAACCTTAATAGGGAGGGCAGCGCTCCCTGTCAGTGTCCTAGTTCCTATGATCTGCAGGGAGAAAATGGTGAGTGCTGGATCTGCTTGCCCCTTTTAATGGCAAGCGGCTTCCTGCATTTATTCTTTATACTGGCCTGAGGATTTTAGTGTCATCAGCGGGATTAGCCCCTGTTATCTGCGTGACCAGTGTAGGGTTTATCCGCGCTGGCTCAGGACGCCCCTCAAAGCGCCTACACTGTGTGTTGCTGAAATTTCCTGGAGCGCAGCCTGTCAGAGCTGCACTCCCACCCTCGTGCCGCCATAGCCGCCGGGACACTGGCATTATAATCACCACTTTTCTTTCTTCTGGCTCTGTTAGGGGGTGGCGGCCGTGCTGCGGGAATGAGCGGTCACCTCTTGGGCTTGTGATCAGCACCCTCAGGAGCTCAGTGTCCTGTCAGCGGAGTAGAGAACCATTAACTCTTCAGAAAGTTGGTTCCTACTTCCTCCCCTAAGTCCCACAAAGCAGGGAGGCTGTTGCCAGCAGCCTTCCTGTAACCTAACTAACTCTAGAAAATAAAAATCTAAGAAAACTCCTAGGAGCTCCCCTAGCTGTGACCGACTCCTCCGGGCACATTTTCTAAACTGAGTCTGGTAGGAGGGGCATAGAGGGAGGGGCCAGCCCACACTATTAAACTCTTAAGGTGCCAGTGGCTCCCAAAGGACCTGTCCATGCCCCATGGTACTAAATGGACCCCAACATCCTCTAGGACGTAAGAGAAAGTAGATTATAACCTAGCAGATGATGATGATGAGTACAGGGTATCATATGGTATATTGCATGTAAAATAACTTGTTCCACACCTACTCTGCTGTAGCAATATACCTTATATAAGGGTGAGTAACACATGTACAGGCTTACCAGCATATGAGCACACACATAAAGGAATACTACCTTACCGATGCTTCCAGGAGTAACGTTAGGAGACATTTCTCTGATCCATCAGCTCATATGACTGATGTTATTGTTCATCTAGAATCTCCAATTCATACGATATGTTCCCCATCCATTGTTTACATTGGTGCTGGCATAGGACTTGGCGAGTGACTACATCTCCATTTATACTTCATGGTTAGTTACCAGTACAAGAGAGAGATATATCTAAGTCTTATTAGAATATAACATTTGTTATTGTGAGTGTTCTCAGGAGGGTGGACACAATGATAGTTTGAGACACAATATTATAAAGCCTTCATTAAAAGTTATGTTTTATTATACACACACATTTACAATTAAGTGTCCCAGAGAGTCGTCTTCTCCTATTGTTTACAAGATTAATATTGTTACAGAAAATGTCACATTTCCATAATGTATTTTATTTCCAGCAGATGGACACACAAGCAGGAATATCTCAGAAGGACATCTAATGTTATCCCCGGATTGTGACATAAAAGATGATGACAGTAGACAGAATTCTCCAGGAGCTAACCCCATTACCCCAATTATACATCCAGCTCTATCAGCTGATCCCTCTGATCCTGGGAAATGTTCTCCTGATCACTCTGATATTGGTGTATCTGGTACAGCTCTGAGAGTAGATATAGTGTTTCCCTGTTCTATAGATGCCAAATGTTTTACACAGAACACAAAGCATATTAACCCACATACAGGTAAGGCAGGTGAGAGGCCACTGAAATGTTCTGAGTGTGGGAAATGTTTTACCTGCAAATCACAACTTGTTACACATCAGCGAAGTCACACAGGTGAGAAGCCATTTCCATGTTCTGAGTGTGGGAAATGTTTTACACAGAAATCACAACTTGTTACACATCAGCGAAGTCACACAGGTGAGAAGCCATTTCCATGTTCTGAGTGTGGGAAATGTTTTACACAGAAATCAAATCTTGTTATACATCAGAGAAGTCACACAGGTGAGAAGCCATTTTCTTGCTCTGAGTGTGGGAAATTTTGTTTAACTAAATCACATCTTGTTAAACATAACATAAGTCACAGAGGTGAGAAGCCATTTCCATGTTCTGAGTGTGGGAAATGTTTTACACAGAAATCAAATCTTGTTATACATCAGAGAAGTCACACAGCTGAGAAGCCATTTCCATGTTTTGAGTGTGGGAAATGTTTTACACAGAAATCAAATCTTGTTATACATCAGAGAAGTCACACAGCTGAGAAGCCATTTCCATGTTCTGAGTGTAGGAAATGTTTTGCAAACAAATCAGATCTCATTAGACATCAGAGAAGTCATACAGGTGAGAAGCCATTTCTATGTTCTGAGTGTGGGAAATGTTTTACACAGAAATCACAACTTGTTACACATCAGCGAAGTCACACAGGTGAGAAGCCATTTCCATGTTCTGAGTGTGGGAAATGTTTTACACAGAAATCAAATCTTGTTATACATCAGAGAAGTCACACTGGTGAATAGCCATATCCATTTTCTGAGTGCGGGAAATGTTTTGCACGCAAATCAGTTCTTGTTATACATCACAGAAGTCACACAGGTGAGAAGCCATTTCCATATTCTGAGAAATAAATCAGATCTTCTTGCACACAATAGACATCACTCAGGTGAGGAACCATTTTAATCTTCTGGAGTATACTTATCATTGCCATGCGTTATTCTTCAAGATTCTTATCGTATCTCCTATGCTTTTTGCAATACATGTTACCACTGGGTGAAATAATCAGATGTCATGCCCTCATCTACCACTGCTATGCAGATGACCTGTCTTTCGCTCTGGGTACTGAGAACCCAATACCAATCCTAAATGGTTGTCTGGCTGAGCTCCAGGTGTGGGTGATGCCAGTTGGCTGTGACTCAGTCCTGGTGAAACAGGTCCTTATGATAGAAGCTCACCAACAAAGGGCAGGGCTACAGCTCAGCTTTGCAAACAAACCAGACTTGCACTTGGACGTTCAGAGTTACATAATGCTGATCATGTGCGGAATCTTGGTGTCCTGGATGGTGGAGTGACACTTAGACATCAGGTATCAGCCACAATCAGATCCCTGTGGACCATAGCCAGACTCCAGCACTTATTTCCCTCAGAAGATCTACCTGAAGTCATACATGCACTTGTATCATCACACATAGACTACTGCAATGTCCTCTACCTGGGTCTCCCAGCAAAAGAATTGCACCGCTTGTAGCTTGTACAGTATGCAGCAGCCAGGCTGTTACCTAACCAGCCCGTTCCTGCCACATAACACCTATTCTCTGCTCCCTTCACCGGCTGCCTGTAAGATGGTGATTTACATAATCTTACTGACTCTCCCAATCCTACATGACCAGGGTCCATGGTACCACAAGTAGCTTCTGCCTCCTTACTGCCCAGTTACTTCCATCTGCAGATGAAGGACTGTTACCAGCAGTACCAAGAATCCCCAAGCAGTGCTGAGATGTCAGGGGGGAGACAGGGCAGTGGCAGTAGTGGGGGGAGATGGGGTGGTGGCAGTTGTTGGGGGGAGACTGGGCGGGTGACAGTAGTGGGGGGAGACGGGGCAGGTGACAGTTGTGGGGGGAGACTGGGCGGGTGGCAGTAGTGGGGGAGATGGGGCAGGTGGCATTTGTGGGGGGAAACTGGGCGGTGACAGTAGTGGGAGTGAGACAGGGCGGGTGACCATAGTGGGGGGGGGAGACATGACTGATGGCCGCAGTGCAGTACCAGGGGATGCTGGAGGCAGTAAAGAGGTGTATGGGTCCCACACAGAACCAGTTGATAATTAGACTTAATAAATATTATTTCTAATTAATCCCTTGTATGTGTTATGGTTATTTGCTGTGTCAGCCTTTATGTGTGTTCTGTGTAATAATCCTGAAAGTAGTGCTGCTACCGATCTCATATCATTTGTAGTAACTTGGAAAAGATGAGATATGAGGTGCACTCTGGAAGCTTATAGGGGGTTAATCAGAGATGATCGCAGTTGTGACATCACGCAGCCCCCCGGAAAATTATCCTGGCCCACCCGCGTTCACGCCTCAGGGATGCGGCCACAATGTGTGTGTCTGCGCGGCCGCTGCGCATGTGCATATTGCCACCACCAGCAAACTGCTGCAGGCCGCTATTGTGGCTGGGTCTGAATGACCCCCATAGACCTTTGGCTCTCCTGATGTGTATCTGTTTTACTTTCCTGAAATACTATAATGTAACTTGAATTGTTTCTGTGCTTTAAAGGATATTTTATCCATGATGTGCAGAGTAAAGTATTTTTTAAGTTTAAATATATAGAAAAATCTGTATTAAAGATATGTAATAAAGTCATTTAAAAACAAAAGATTTCCGTTGAGTCTTTTTATGTGTCTGTGTATTATCTTATTTCCAGATAATTGTAGCTATGGTGACAGAAACAATTTCCTGTTAATGTGTCACTTGTATTATTACTTTTGTGTCCAGTGAGTGGGCTCGGAAATGTTATCCTTTTCCTCGCAGCCCCAGTTGCTGGAGAAAATGAAGGAGGAGCTGTTGACGGGTCACGTTCCGCTTGAGTTGACAATTTTCTCACCAGCAGGTCTTTCCACCTCTGCAGACTTGTGTCCGGAAAGAGAGATACAACATAGGCTTTAAACCTAGGATCGAGCACGGTGGCCAAAATGTAGTGCTCTGATTTCAACAGATTGACCACCTTTGAATCCTGGCAAAGCGAATGAAGGGCTCCATCCACAATTATTCCCAGGGAAGACGTTAAGTCCGAGAGACTATGCACAGGCCCAAATGATAATTGTTTTATGATCCTTCTATGTATGAACCAACCGATAGAGGGAATAATCCAAAAGTGTTAATACCAAAGATTAGCTAATCTGGTTGGAGGTGCGCCATTAAGCAAATTGCAATGATTGGTTAGGGGGTTTAGAAAAAAAAACGCTAGTGGGCTTATATCTAAAGAAGCCTTAATGTGTGGCGCACTCTTTTTTCTTTATGTTTCATGAATAAATTAAAACATAACTTTTATTATTTTAATTTAAGATAGATTTTTCAATAGGCATGACATAAGGCAATTGAGTGTCAGCCTGGAAAGACCAAAAATGAATGAAAGATATAAAATAATTTATATACCAGCACTACCTATGTATGGGTATATGGGTAGAGCAATAACTGATATAAGCAAGTGAAGTATAAAATTAAATTAAACACAGGTTTTATTTATCAAATTTATGAGATCCTTTCACAATGGGATTGTGATCTCAGTAAAAACCTGTTTTACCCCTGCGCCCTGCAGAGCGTTACTACTGCATACAACCTAAGTGCTCCCTGCAGAGCGTTACTACTGCATACAACATAAGTGCTCCCTGCAGAGCATTACTACTGCATACAATCTAAGTGCTCCCTGCAGAGCGTTACTACTGCATACAACCTAAGTGCTCCCTGCAGAGCATTACTACTGCATACAACCTAAGTGCTCCCTGCAGAGCGTTACTACTGCATACTGTCAAAGTCAAAAAATATCATAATACATATGCCTTGTACTAACCCCGTGCACATGCCCGCTGCTCGTGCACTCAGTCCGCCGTGCGTGCACATATCCGCAATTTGCGTAGGATCGCTCCGGCGATCATGCGCATGATATGGGTATTTACGGCGGAGTTTGTTAGCACGTAGCGGGTTATTAGAACATTACATATTTAACCCAAATAGTGCATTTTGTACCTATAGTTCCCTTTTACCATGTAAGCGAGTATTAATAGTTTAAACAGTTCCTGGACAGAGGGATTCGCCTTTGCATGATAGGAAGGGTCAGATAAAGGTTGGAAGGTGATGTCTAGTGTCCAGCTGTGGGGTATTTTGAGGGTAACATTCCGGTGTTGGTTAGAGAAAGATCGCTTGCTCCTGCGTATAGTTATGTACAAAAGTAGATTATGAACATTAACTGTATTTACTGTAAATTACATATGCAGCGGGAATCCAGAGGATACCACCCACAAGAGCAGTTGGGGAAAGACATCGCCCACCCTTTCAAATCCACCTATGACCTTTTCTGTAATGTAGAGACACATCCCTGTGTCCAATGGACAATGAGATTACAGTGACCATTGTATTGTGTATGCATGTTGTGTATAAAAGGACCATTGTTGCCTGGCCGGAGAGAGAAGACTCTAAACGCTATCTGTATGACCAGCGGAGGACCAAGCCAGGTTGCGCTTGCGAAACATTCTCACGTACATTCTCTGTAGCCATTATTCTGTTTAGATTTACTTGTAAGCCTGTAGTGTATAAATTGTATTGTTTTTATCTTTTGGAATCAATCCACTGTGGCCTTAGAACCCGGTGGTTTCAACTACAAATCGGTGTTGTGTCCTCACTTTCCTGCCTGGGCTTTAAAGTAGATTTATCTGTATAAGGTGTATCAGCATTGATAAGGTGTACGCACTCCGGGTACTTTGTATCACCAGCGCTACGTAAGGTTTAAAGGTATAACATCATTGCAGTACTTTACTGTTAAGGATTTAAAGTGTAAGCATATCATTACATTGTATCATTAACAAGGTTTAAAGGTTATCCATTGTGTGTGCGCACGCTGAGCGTACTCCGTACACTCAGCGCAGCGTGTGTACGCCAAGTGCGTACCACTTGCAGGGCTCTGTATGCAAATAGCGTACAAAGTGTGTAGCACGTGCATTCAGTCTAGTGGCCATAGTGGCTCAACGGTAAAAGTGTATTTAGAGGTATAGCTTTGCGGTCTAAGATAATACCGACATTATCAATTGGGAGCTCGTCCGGTTCCTTCTCATACCCGCAGCCTAGCGCAGTTTTCGCAGACTTTATCAGCAAAGGGCGGAGAGATATCCCCTGTAAACCTTCACTTGGTCGGGGGATACAATAAGTGCTGATCAGATAAGCGTCTGCCATGCATGGTTTGAAGGGATGCTGGAGGGATCCGTCAGGTAAGAATGCAAAAGCTATTTTTACATCTGTGAAATTTCTTTTTGGCGCCAAATGCGCACACATCACACGCACACACCTGTATTTTGTACTTTGCATATCTGCTCACACTATTGCCATAATTACTGATTTATTTTGACCTGTACTGGAAAATTTGTTGCTATTTAGTTAACATATAGAGTTAATATTTAAGGGATTAAGTGTAAGACGCACACACAGCCTGGTTTATACAGCAGAAACTGTGTGTGTGTTTAGTAAGTGATTATAGTTAAATATTGCTTACATTTATAGAAGTGTGGGATTTGTAGTACTGCGGACGTACGGCCTTTGTACTAGAGATGTGCACTTGAAATTTTTCGGGTTTTGGTTTTGGGTTCGGTTCCGCGGCCGTGTTTTGGGTTCGACCGCCTTTTCGCAAAACCTCACCAAATTTTTTTTGTCGGATTTGGGTGTGTTTTGGATTCGGGTGTTTTTTTCAAAAAACACTAAAAAACAGCTTAAATCATAGAATTTGGGGGTCATTTTGATCCCAAAGTATTATTGACCTCAAAAACCATAATTTCCACTAATTTTCAGTCTATTCTGAATACCTCACACCTCACAATATTATTTTTAGTCCTAAAATTTGCACCGAGGTCGCTGGATGACTAAGCTAAGCGACCCTAGTGGCCGACACAAACACCTGGCCCATCTAGGAGTGGCACTGCAGTATCACGCAGGATGGCCCTTCCAAAAAACACTCCCCAAACAGCACATGACGCAAAGAAAAAAAGAGGCGCAATGAGGTAGCTGTGTGAGTAAGATAAGCGACCCTAGTGGCCGACTCAAACACCTGGCCCATCTAGGAGTGGCACTGCAGTGTCACGCAGGATGGCCCTTCCAAAAAACACTCCCCAAACAGCACATGACGCAAAGAAAAAAAGAGGCGCAATGAGGTAGCTGTGTGAGTAAGATAAGCGACCCTAGTGGCCGACACAAACACCTGGCCCATCTAGGAGTGGCACTGCAGTGTCACGCAGGATGGCCCTTCCAAAAAACACTCCCCAAACAGCACATGACGCAAAGAAAAAAAGAGGCGCAATGAGGTAGCTGTGTGAGTAAGATAAGCGACCCTAGTGGCCGACACAAACACCTGGCCCATCTAGGAGTGTCACTGCAGTGTCACGCAGGATGGCCCTTCCAAAAAACACTCCCCAAACAGCACATGACGCAAAGAAAAAAAGAGGCGCAATGAGGTAGCTGTGTGAGTAAGATAAGCGACCCTAGTGGCCGACACAAACACCTGGCCCATCTAGGAGTGGCACTGCAGTGTCACGCAGGATGGCCCTTCCAAAAAACACTCCCCAAACAGCACATGACGCAAAGAAAAAAAGAGGCGCAATGAGGTAGCTGTGTGAGTAAGATAAGCGACCCTAGTGGCCGACACAAACACCGGTCCCATCTAGGAGTGGCACTGCAGTGTCACGCAGGATGGCCCTTCAAAAAAATACTCCACAAACAGCACATGACGCAAAGAAAAATTAAAGAAAAAAGAGGTGCAAGATGGAATTGTCCTTGGGCCCTCCCACCCACCCTTATGTTGTATAAACAGGACATGCACACTTTAACCAACCCATCATTTCAGTGACAGGGTCTGCCACACGACTGTGACTGAAATGACGGGTTGGTTTGGACCCCCACCAAAAAAGAAGCAATTAATCTCTCCTTGCACAAACTGGCTTTACAGAGGCAAGATGTCCACCTCATCATCATCCTCCGATATATCACCGTGTACATCCCCCTCCTCACAGATTATCAATTCGTCCCCACTGGAATCCACCATCTCAGCTCCCTGTGTACTTTGTGGAGGCAATTGCTGCTGGTCAATGTCTCCACGGAGGAATTGATTATAATCATCTTCTCCACATTTTCTGGAAGTAACCTCGTACGCCGATTGCTGACAAGGTGAGCGGCGGCACTAAACACTCTTTCGGAGTACACACTTGTGGGAGGGCAACTTAGGTAGAATAAAGCCAGTTTGTGCAAGGGCCTCCAAATTGCCTCTTTTTCCTGCCAGTATAAGTACGGATTGTGTGACGTGCCTACTTGGATGCGGTCACTCATATAATCCTCCACCATTCTTTCAATGGGGAGAGAATCATATGCAGTGACAGTAGACATGTCCGTAATCGTTGTCAGGTCCTTCAGTCCGGACCAGATGTCAGCATCAGCAGTCGCTCCAGACTGCCCTGCATCACCGCCAGCGGGTGGGCTCGGAATTCTGAGCCTTTTCCTCGCACCCCTAGTTGCGGGAGAATGTGAAGGAGGAGATGTTGACAGGTCGCGTTCCGCTTGACTTGACAATTTTCTCACCAGCAGGTCTTTGAACCCCAGCAGACTTGTGTCTGCCGGAAAGAGAGATCCAAGGTAGGTTTTAAATCTAGGATCGAGCACGGTGGCCAAAATGTAGTGCTCTGATTTCAACAGATTGACCACCCGTGAATCCTTGTTAAGCGAATTAAGGGCTCCATCCACAAGTCCCACATGCCTAGCGGAATCGCTCCGTGTTAGCTCCTCCTTCAATGTCTCCAGCTTCTTCTACAAAAGCCTGATGAGGGGAATGACCTGACTCAGGCTGGCAGTGTCTGAACTGACTTCACGTGTGGCAAGTTCAAAGGGCATCAGAACCTTGCACAACGTTGAAATCATTCTCCACTGCGCTTGAGACAGGTGCATTCCACCTCCTATATCGTGCTGAATTGTATAGGCTTGAATGGCCTTTTGCTGCTCCTCCAACCTCTGAAGCATATATAGGGTTGAATTCCACCTCATTACCACCTCTTGCTTCAGATGATGGCAGGGCAGGTTCAGGCGTTTTTGGTGTTGCTCCAGTCTTCTGTACGTGGTGCCTGTACGCCGAAAGTGTCCCGCAATTCTTCTGGCCACCGACAGCATCTCTTGCACGCCCCTGTTGTTTTTTTAAAAATTCTGCACCACCAAATTCAAGGTATGCGCAAAACATGGGACGTGCTGGAATTTGCCCATATTTAATGCACACACAATATTGCTGGCGTTGTCCGATGCCACAAATCCACAGGAGAGTCCAATTGGGGTAAGCCATTCCGCGATGATCTTCCTCAGTTGCCCTAAGAGGTTTTCAGCTGTGTGCGTATTCTGGAAACCGGTGATACAAAGCGTAGCCTACCTAGGAAAGAGTTGGCGTTTGCGAGATGCTGCTACTGGTGCCGCCGCTGCTGTTCTTGCGGTGGGAGTCCATACATCTACCCAGTGGGCTGTCACAGTCATATAGTCCTGACCCTGCCCTGCTCCACTTGTCCACATGTCCGTGGTTAAGTGGACATTGGGTACAACTGCATTTTTTAGGACACTGGTGAGTCTTTTTCTGACGTCCGTGTACATTCTCGGTATCGCCTGCCTAGAGAAGTGGAACCTAGATGGTATTTGGTAACGGGGGCACACTACCTCAAGAAATTGTCTAGTTCCCTGTGAACTAACGGCGGATACCGGACGCACGTCTAACACCAACATAGTTGTCAAGGCCTTAGTTATCCGCTTTGCAACAGGATGACTGCTGTGATATTTCATCTTCCTCGCAAAGGACTGTTGGACAGTCAATTGCTTACTGGAAGTAGTACAAGTGGGCTTACGACTTCCCCTCTGGGATGACCATCGACTCCCAGCAGCAACAACAGCAGCGCCAGCAGCAGTAGGCGTTACACGCAAGGATGCATCGGAGGAATCCTAGGCAGGAGAGGAATCGTCAGAATTGCCAGTGACATGGCCTGCAGGACTATTGGCATTCCTGGGGAAGGAGGAAATTGACACTGAGGGAGTTGGTGGGGTGGTTTGCGTGAGCTTGGTTACAAGAGGAAGGGATTTACTGGTCAGTGGACTGCTTCCGCTGTCACCCAAAGTTTTTGAACTTGTCACTGACTTATTATGAGTGCGCTGCAGGTGACGTATAAGGGAGGATGTTCCGAGGTGGTTAATGTCCTTACCCCTACTTATTACAGCTTGACAAAGGCAACACACGGCTTGACACCTGTTGTCCGCATTTCTGTTGAAATACTTCCACACCGAAGAGCTGATTTTTTTGGTATTTTCACCAGGCATGTCAATGGCCATATTCCTCCCACAGACAACAGGTGTCTCCCCGGGTGCCTGACTTAAACAAACCACCTCACCATCAGAATCCTCCTTGTCAATTTCCTCCCCAGCGCCAGCAACACCCATATCCTCCTCATCCTGGTGTACTTCAACACTGACATCTTCAATCTGACTATCAGGAACTGGACTGCGGGTGCTCCTTCCAGCACTTGCAGGGGGTGTGCAAATGGTGGAAGGCGCATGCTCTTCACGTCCATTGTTGGGAAGGTCAGGCATCGCAACCGACACAATTGGACTCTCCTTGTGGATTTGGGATTTCAAAGAACGCACAGTTCTTTGCGGTGCTACTGCTTTTGCCAGCTTGAGTCTTTTCATTTTTCTAGTGAGAGGCTGAGTGCTTCCATCCTCATGTGAAGCTGAACCACTAGCCATGAACATAGGCCAGGGCCTCAGCCGTTCCTTGCCACTCCGTGTGGTAAATGGCATATTGGCAAGTTTACGCTTCTCCTCCGACAATTTTATTTCAGATTTTGGAGTCCTTTTTTTACTGATATTTGGTGTTTTGGATTTTACATGCTCTGTACTATGACATTGGGCATCGGCCTTGGCAGACGACGTTGCTGGCATTTCATCGTTTCGGCCATGACTAGTGGCAGCAGCTTCAGCACGAGGTGGAAGTGGATCTTGATCTTTCCCTAATTTTGGAACCTCAACATTTTTGTTCTCCATACTTTAATAGGCACAACTAAAAGGCACCTCAGGTAAACAATGGAGATGGATGGATACTAGTATACTTATGGATGGACGAGCGACTGCCGACACAGAGGTAGCTACAGCCGTGGACTACCGTACTGTGTCTGCTGCTAATATAGACTGGATGATAATGAGATGAAATCAATATATATATATATATATATATATATATATAATATCCTAGTACTGCAGCCGGACAGGTATATATATTTATTATGTAATGACTGATGACGGACCTGCTGGACACTGTCAGCTCGGCAGCACCGCAGACTGCTACAGTAAGCTACTATAGTAGTATGTATAAAGAAGAAAGAAAAAAAAAACATGGGTAGGTGGTATACAATTATGGATGGACGAGCGACTGCCGACACAGAGGTAGCTACAGACGTGGACTACCGTACTGTGTCTGCTGCTAATATAGACTGGATGATAATGAGATGAAATCAATATATATATATATATAATATCACTAGTACTGCAGCCGGACAGGTATATATATTTATTATGTAATGACTGATGACGGACCTGCTGGACACTGTCAGCTCGGCAGCACCGCAGACTGCTACAGTAAGCTACTATAGTAGTATGTATAAAGAAGAAAGAAAAAAAAAACACGGGTAGGTGGTATACAATTATGGATGGACGAGCGACTGCCGACACAGAGGTAGCTACAGCCGTGGACTACCGTACTGTGTCTGCTCCTAATATAGACTGGATGATAATGAGATGAAATCAATATATATATATAATATCACTAGTACTGCAGCCGGACAGGTATATATATTTATTATGTAATGACTGATGACAGACCTGCTGGACACTGTCAGCTCAGCAGCACCGCAGACTGCTACAGTAAGCTACTATAGTAGTATGTATAAAGAAGAAAGAAAAAAAAAAACCACGGGTTGGTGGTATACAATTATGGATGGACGAGCGACTACCGACACAGAGGTAGCTACAGCCGTGGACTACCGTGCTGTGTCTGCTGCTAATATAGACTGGATGATAATGAGATGAAATCAATATATATATATATATATATATATATATATATATATATAATATCACTAGTACTGCAGCCGGACAGGTATATATATTTATTATGTAATGACTGATGACGGACCTGCTGGACACTGTCAGCTCAGCAGCACCGCAGACTGCTACAGTAAGCTACTATAGTAGTATGCATAAAGAAGAAAGAAAGAAAAAACCACGGGTAGGTGGTATACAATATTATATATATATATATATATATATATATATATATATATATATATATATATATATATATATTAAACTGGTGGTGATTATTAAACTGGTGGTCAGGTCACTGGTCACACTATCAGCAACTTGCAAGTAGTACTCCTAAGCAGACAATCACAATATATACTGGTGGTCAGTGTGGTCACAATGGCAGTGTGGCACTCTGGCAGCAAAAGTGTGCACTGTACGTTATATGTACTCCTGAGTCCTGAGTCCTGCTCTCAGACTCTAACTGCTCCCCACTGTCAGTGTCTCCCCCACAAGTCAGATATACAGTCACACTATCTATCACTTCAGCAAGTAGTAGTACTCCTCCTAATGCTCCCCAAAATTACTACTGTGTCTCTCTCTACTCTAGTCTCACTCTCTTCTCTATAAACGGAGAGGACGCCAGCCACGTCCTCTCCCTATGAATCTCAATGCACGTGTGAAAATGTCGGCGACGCGCGGCTCCTTATATAGAATCCGAGTCTCGCGATAGAATCCGAGCCTCGCGAGAATCCGACAGCGGGATGATGACGTTGGGCGCGCTCGGGTTAACCGAGCAAGGCGGGAAGATCCGAGTCGCTCGGCCCCGTGTAAAAAAAAATGAAGTTCGGGCGGGTTCGGATTCAGAGGAACCGAACCCGCTCATCTCTACTTTGTACACGTGTCTCGGACAGCGTTCGGGACTGCGTACGCAAAGTAAAGGCCTACACTGGTGGCGTGTTTACGCAAACGTGCGTACAGGTACGCCCACTAAATACAAATCACACAATAGTATTGTTTCAGTTTAGGTGATACGGTAGCCACGCGATAATAGCACAAATTTGTTCAGTTTCCAATATTTAGTTTAAAAGAACCTTCTCTTACTGTATCACCTCTGGGACTAAGGCTGTTTATCTGAATGAAAGTTAATTTTCTTTACAGAAAAAGCAAAGTGTATATGAGTGAACGAGTGTGAGTGTGCAAACAATAAAGGTTTTGTGGACCCAGGGAATTTGGGATCCCGTAGGAGACCACATCAGGTGAGTGGACACTTGGTGGCGTGGGAGTGGCTTTCTCACGTTACCATTGATTAGAGTACAAAGGAGCAATTAGTATAAACAGCAGACCAAGAGGTCAGCGAAGTCAGAAAACCGCTGACAAAGTCAAGCGAAGCTCTTAATACCATGTCCTAAAAGGTCAGCAGTGAGAGCGCAGTCCAGGCAGTTAGCGTAGTACCCATATAGACCTGTTCTGAAAAGCTCCGCCTGAGGTTTCACAGCCTGAAAAACGATTCCATTGGTCGTACAGCGGATAAATAACAGTTATTTATACGCCGTGCGATTGTACCACGCTTTAGTTTGTGCAATAGTTAGTTCAACTTGATACCCATTACGCCATTTGCGTAAAATCGCGGGATCATAGACGCTAATTGTAGCACACGCAACGTGAGTTGTATAACAGTTTTTTATTTTAAGAGATGTCACGATCCGGGTATCTGGACGCCATTACTTACCCTTCAGATGCCTCCTAAGGCTGGCTCAGCGTTCCAGGACCGGATCCTGCTGTTCCTGAGTTTCCACATGCAGAATGTCAGAGTGGTGATTTCATCAGCCGTGGCCTCCGCTGTGCCCGCGTGGTTAAATGTGCGCTTGTCAGTCTGGCGTATCCTGTCTCCTGTGGCCGGCGTCGCCACTACTGTTTCAATTCTCACATGGATTACAAACCAAACTTCCCTCCAAGTGTCTGCATGGGCGCAGCCATCTTGGATTTTGTCATCTGATCATTTCCACCAATCTGCTGTCTGTATTGTTGATTTGCATAATTGCCTAGCCAACCCCTTCCTTGCTGCAGGTATAAGTAAGCTGTGCCTGAGCAAGGAAGGCGTCAGTGCTTTGGTTGTCTAACCTAGTTCCAGTTTGTCTCTCTCCTGTGGTTGTCTTCCAGGTTCCAGTTCCTGTCTCCAGACTTCTGCTATAGAGACCCGCACCAGCATTCCATCTGCGGTGTAGCCTGACTCTCCGATCCATTCTGGACTCATCTGTTTCCAGCTACAACAATCACCTGCTTCCAGCCCAGCTTCCAGCAGTGTACAGCTTCTCTTAAAGGGCCTGTGTCCTTTCTGCAGTTTACCACTCTCCACCGGTATTATTATTTCATCGCTCTCAAGTCAATCACCTGCTTCCAGCCCAGCTTCCAGCAGTGTACAGCTTCCCTTAAAGGGCCGGTGTCCTTTCTGCAGTTTACCACTCTCCACCGGTATTATTATTTCATCGCTCTCAAGTCAATCACCTGCTTCCAGCCCAGCTTCCAGCAGTGTACAGCTTCCCTTAAAGGGCCGGTGTCCTTTCTGCAGTTTACCACTCTCCACCGGTATTATTATTTCAGCGCTCTCAAGTTCGTTTATTATTTAACTGGTTCCAGCCAGTATCCACTCCGTACCAACAACAGTCTGGTTCCAGCCAGTATCCACAGCAGCCGTTTTATCTTCAGCAGCCCAGCCTTTCCTGGAACACCAGCTGGTACGATCCTGGGTTCTCTCCATTGCTACAGTCAGGCCTGGTAAGGACTTTCCAACTAGAAGATTATTAGAACTGTCTCACACTACCAGTGCCTGTGGCCTTTGCCACCCTGTAGTACCCAGGAACTGTATTATTGCCCTGCTGACTTTTATGTTTTCTTATTTGCTGCTGTGTTACGGCGTTTGTCATAATAAACATCATTGACTTTTATCCTGGTTGTCGTGGTCACGCCTTCGGGCAGTTATTCTACATGTTACTTACATGTCTAGGGGTCTGATACAACCTCCCAGGTTCCGTTACATCTCAGCCCCTACAACTGAGGCTGCCTCCCGTCAACTCAGGCCCTCAGTTGTGACAAGGGAGTTCCGCTGGTCACTCAGGAAATCTCCAACAACCGATATTTACTGGGAAGGGTAAGTCACTCCCACACACTCTCAGTAAATAGAGGTTACGTAGGGCCCTAGGTTGGGTACGACCGGTGCTGACAGTGCCGTTTCTAGCGGCGGGCGAGCCGTGCAACCGCACGGGGCGCCCGCCGCGGCACTTCGTGACTACTCTCCTCCCTCTCTCTCCCAGGAGCGCTCGGGGGGCGGGGCTTCACGGAATGACGCGTTTGCGTCGTGACGTCACGACGCAAACGCGTCATTCCGCGAAGCCCCGCCCCCCGAGCAGGAGCGCTCGGGGGGAAGAGAGAGGGAGGAGAGGACTGGAGAAGACAGAGGAGGCGGCCGGCGCTCGGGACCTGAAGAGCGGCAAGTTGTAAGTGTAACAGACGCAGCCCCAGCTGGCTCTTGAGGAGTACTTTTTGCCAGCCTGTTTCTGGATTCAGTGCGTTAGTGTAAAGAGACAGGACAGAACTCACCTATACAGCATGCTGCCTGGATTCCCAGTGGAACTGGAGATCACACATTGTTGGGGGGCATCATCCCTCTGTTGTGTGTGTTTGTGTTTGTCAGGGAGTGGTGTGTCCGGCCTGATGTTTTGTACAGAATGCATATGAAGATGTATATATATATGATTGTATTGTATTGTGTTGTGTTATTATATTGTACAGTTATATTTTATATGTTATATTTGGACTATGTGGTTTTTTTGGTTATACTGTGTTCAATGTGTGTAGTTGTTAATATGAATAGTTCTCTGCCAGAGGATTTCACAGACAAATAGCAGCTAGAATCCCTTGTCTGCTACAAAGGTGATAAATCTGGTGGTGAATGGACACTATCTGATACTTGGAGGAGGGATAACCTAATTAGCATCCATTGTTCTTTAGTAGGCATGTATAGACATGTTACAGGACAACAGCAGGGTTTACCCTGCAATGAACCTGGCCTTTTCCCAGTCATATCCACCCCTTACTCTGCAGCTCCAATAAGCAGAGAGCACCATGTCTTGGACAGCCCTGGAAGGCAGGTCTACACCTAGAGGAATTGGTGGGAGTTTTGAAAGAGAGAGCGTTCTGGACAGAAGGTCAGAGAGAGTGGAGTTCTTGACCTGAGAAGAATAAGGTGTATGGCTTCTGAAAGCTACTGGTAGGATAGCACTTCCAGTGTGCTGAGGCCTAGAAGTATTGTTGTTATCCTCTCGTTTCAAAAAGGCTACTGGACGGGCACTGTGGACGAGGCTGCCAGTGTGCTGAGTGAGGATTGTGTCTGAATGCATTGTGGACACTGGATGACAAGCTTTTCCTGGGAGTGCAGACTTGTTGGCTCTGCTATACAGATACTCCCTCACACATCTGTAATCCTATACTATTGTGGGAACCTAGTAAGTAAGATACCATCCTGGCATGTAATTGTTAATGTTATTGTGTACTGTGTGTGTATATTTACAATAAAAGGCATTTGCCACTTTACTAAACTGTTTACCTGAGTGATCTGAGAATCCGTATCCTCACAATTGGTGGCAGCAGTGGGATCACTCAGTCCCAGTTTACCCTGGGTTAGGTTGCGAGAGGTGTCAGCGAAGGGCACCTAAGAGCCTTGTAAACAGTTTGGCACACAGTAGCAGGTATCTTGCTGAAAAGTTGTCAGTACGTTTGGAAAGTCAGCAGCATGGAGGCAGAAACAGAGGTGTACAAAAACCTCAACAAGAGATTCCTGCATATGGTCTGTCGAGCGCGCGGTATTATGGTGACCGCAACAGATGGAAAGGAATCCCTAATTGCGAAATTGCTGAAATGGGATCAAGAACACCCTTGTGATGAGGAGGAGGACTCTGAGGAGTCAGATGAGGAGGAACAAGTGACGGAGTGGTTGAGACCTACAGCCGGGACATTCGATGCCAGTAACCGCAGGGAGAGCGGTGGATCGGAGGTGGGATCCCGAGGGTTAGTACAACCCCGTCTGAAAGCCCTTGGAGAGGGGAAGGTTGGAGAAAAGTTTGAAAAGACACCTGAGTTATTACAGGCCCGTCTAGAAGCACTGGGAGATGGCGCGACACCCGAGGATCGGATGCGGGTAATAAAGGAGGTGCTGGGATTACCAGAAGACAGTCCTACAGTGCGGACTCTTGCACCAGCAGCCACCATTCTACAGACTGCCCTGTCCCATCAGGATGTGCCCCTGAGAAGTTGTCAGCGACGCAACCTGGCGCCTGAAGTTTCATACAGAGGAGATTTGCCAAACCAGCGACTGGGTCAGAGGATGGAGAACTCGAGCAGTCGGCTGATGGAATCCACTCTAAGGTGGCATGAACAGACCAGGGAGCAAGGTGTGTTGGATCACTCCAGGAGGCAGTTATCCCCAGAAAGGCGTACATGGAGTCTGGACCATACTGTGCGGGTAAGTGCAGTGAATGCTACCCTGTGCTATTCTATGCAAGAAATATCTGAGGAACAGCTGAGTTATAGCATTCCTTTACAAAGTACTAACCAGTCAGCTAAGGTGCCTGTGGTGGGAGGGCTCGATACCCCACACACAGAGGACAAGACACAGAGTGAGGATCTGCTTGATATAACTACAGACCAAGCAGAGGTGCTGCTACCCAGCTTTCCCTTTTCAGAGGTGGAAAATGAAGAAATGGTGGATGAATGCCAGTTCCAAGAAGATGTTGGTGTCAAGGGTACCAAGGAGCTGATAAAGGCAGAGGATTCACTGCTGCAGGTGAGGTCTAGTCTGCCAGTGGCACCTGAACCAGCTGTCCAGTTGGCTATGCTAGGGGAGGCCCAGAAATTATCAATTGAGGGCGTAGAAGACATTTCAGACCCAAGGGAGGGGGTAGAGGCTTTTGAGGGGGGAGAACGTGGAGAAGAATTACAGATACTCACTGCTCCCCTGCAGCCAAATTCATCCCAGTGGTTAAGTGCAGAAGAAGGGCCCCAGCCACTGACTATCCCTGCCAGGTTTCCTGATGCAAGGCTGGTGATGCAGATTGTGCTACCCTGTGATACCTCAGAAGTAGAGGGAGTAACGTCACTCAAAATGGGGGAGGTGGAGGCAAACCACTGTCCAGATGCACCAGAGGTGATGGAGGTGGAGTTCCCAGGGAATATAGTGTTGGGGAGGGAGAGTGAGGACCCCAGAGACCAGATCTTGTTGATGCAGATCACTCTCCTCGCTGATGCACCAAAGATAAAGGGAGTGTTGTCATTCAAAAAGAAGGGTGGTGAGGGAAGCACCTCTGATGATAGGGGTTACCCACCACCAATCAGGCTGTTTAAACACAGTGCCTGGGATACTGGAGGGGGTCTTAAAAACTGTGAACTGCTGAGCCCAGACCCTCCACCGCCAGATGGAAATGTAATCCCACACTTGTTTGACCCAGGCGGTCCAGATGTGATGTCTGCCCATCCCAAATGGGTTACTCTTGTCACTGAATCGCAGCGGCTGGAAAAAGTAGGGGAGGTGTGTAACAGACGCAGCCCCAGCTGGCTCTTGAGGAGTACTTTTTGCCAGCCTGTTTCTGGATTCAGTGCGTTAGTGTAAAGAGACAGGACAGAACTCACCTATACAGCATGCTGCCTGGATTCCCAGTGGAACTGGAGATCACATATTGTTGGGGGGCATCATCCCTCTGTTGTGTGTGTTTGTGTTTGTCAGGGAGTGGTGTGTCCGGCCTGATGTTTTGTACAGAATGCATATGAAGATGTATATATATATGATTGTATTGTATTGTGTTGTGTTATTATATTGTACAGTTATATTTTATATGTTATATTTGGACTATGTGGTTTTTTTGGTTATACTGTGTTCAATGTGTGTAGTTGTTAATATGAATAGTTCTCTGCCAGAGGATTTCACAGACAAATAGCAGCTAGAATCCCTTGTATGCTACAAAGGTGATAAATCTGGTGGTGAATGGACACTATCTGATACTTGGAGGAGGGATAACCTAATTAGCATCCATTGTTCTTTAGTAGGCATGTATAGACATGTTACAGGACAACAGCAGGGTTTACCCTGCAATGAACCTGGCCTTTTCCCAGTCATATCCACCCCTTACTCTGCAGCTCCAATAAGCAGAGAGCACCATGTCTTGGACAGCCCTGGAAGGCAGGTCTACACCTAGAGGAATTGGTGGGAGTTTTGAAAGAGAGAGCGTTCTGGACAGAAGGTCAGAGAGAGTGCATGGAAGTTCCTGGCCTGAGAGGAATAAGGTGTATGGCTTCTGAAAGCTACTGGTAGGATAGCACTTCCAGTGTGCTGAGGCCTAGAAGTATTGTTGTTATCCTCTCGTTTCAAAAAGGCTACTGGACGGGCACTGAGGACGAGGCTGCCAGTGTGCTGAGTGAGGATTGTGTCTGAATGCATTGTGGACACTGGATGACAAGCTTTTCCTGGGAGTGCAGACTTGTTGGCTCTGCTTGTTATGATTCCTGTACTCCAGACCGGAGAAGATCTTATGGCAGGGATCTGAGTACAGGAACAATATGCTGGTTGTGGGAGCAGGAGAGCCTAGTAACCCCTGGCGCCCTAACTCCGTTGTCTCGCCCGTGTTATCAGAAATCCCCTGCGAGACTATGGTTGCTTGAGCCCATGGCAGCCGCGTTCGAAGGGCGGATTATGTCTTCCCAACCCCGATGCCCCCGCAGGTCTTAATGGGAGACAAGGGGAAGTCCGAGACAGGGTGATAACAAGGGGCCCTCTGACTAAGCAACCAAGCCAGGGGTTACAAGCTAACTTAACTAAATCAAAAGGTATGTGCGGACTAGCCGCCAGGGAAAAGGACAACCAAAGATCCACTGATCCGACACTCCTATCCGGCACCACTGGACACCAGAGTGGATCTTGTGGAAGCGGAATCCTCGGCAAAGCTCCAGAACACAATATAAACAAAATAATAAACTGTAGCGGACAAGCCGCAACACACGGCTGCGCCGCGACTCACGAACACCACCAGATGTTAAAGGTGCTCGGTCAGACTCCAGGAACAGATGGTAACTTCCGAGTACAGGATCTCTGAGGACAGGAACAACCGAATAGACCGGGACTGGGAACTCTCTGTAGCAGACTCAGGCAAACAGGAAGCTCAGGAACTAGCAGGAACCAAGCTCAGAACTCAAGCAGACTGAAAACCCAGAAATATCACCAGCGTCTGTGAACTGCAATCAGCCAGCATATAACAGAGAGGCCTAATTAATAATCCAGAGCAGCTGGCCTATTGCATGATTCCAACTGACAAGATGCAATTAGCAGCCAGGTGAGGCTGAACACATGGAACAAGCTGCAATTACACAGACTAACCAGCGGCAGCAGACAAGAGCATACTAAAACAGAGCAACAGGAAATCCTGGCATGCAAGACAACTTAATAAACATAAAATAGAAATGAACCACTACCTGTGGTTCATAACAGTATCCCCTCCTTAAGGGTGAGCTCCGAGCACCCCATGACACCCACGGGGAACATAAACAGAAGTATAACATGAAATACCTAACAAAAATGCAAAACAGGAATGAGCCACAGCCGTGGCTCATAACATTACCCCCCCCTTGAGGAGGGGTCAAAAGACCCCAAAATTCAGACTATCCAGAACAAGGGATACAAAAAAAAAAAACCTGACACATTGGTCGGACAGACACGAAAACAGAAACAAGCTGCAACCACAGCTTGTAACAGTGCCCTCCCCCTGACGGTGGCCACTGGACACAAGATAAGGAAAAAAAAAATCTTTTTTTTTTTTTTATCAAGGCAAGAGTCAAAAATTATTTCTTTTTCTTCTTCTTCTTTTTACAAAGCTCTTTAGGTCTGACCAAGGTAATTCCCCAAACATTGTCTGAACTGATGGTACCACCCAACAAGGCTGCGTTCAAATCAGAGACAGGTTTCTTACCCTTGGGAGCTGAACTTTCTGGCAAAGTACTATTATTAGAAGAAGAAGAAGTCAGAAAAGCACATCCTGCAGTCAAAGCAACGGGCTGGGACTCTTGTGCCGAGTTTACAGTATTTGGTGGAATCTCAGCAGACAAGACGGGTGACTTAGAGGAACCTGAACCAATTTCTTTGGAACCATATCTTTTAATAATTGCATCACTGAATGCTGGGGGATCCTGAAGAATGGGATCTTCAGCTTTCATTAGGCTGGTCGCCCACTCAAAAGGCTCTCCTTTAAAAGAATAAATAAGATAGAGCACAAGGTTCTCTGGAGTGATGCCCAGAAATGGTCTAGACAACATAATAATGTAATAGTGTTTGTAAAGCGCCAGAAATTGGGCTAAGTCCCCATCAAAGATTATGGATGTTGAGATATCAGAGTCAGGATCTGTTTCCTTCCCATCTGACTGACTGAAGTGCTTTGCTAGGACCTGGTCACTATTGCCCTTACTTGAGGCTGAGACTCTCTGAACCCCACCCGGGGCAGTGACTTTCTGAACCCCACCCGGGGCAGTGACTTTCTGAACCCCACACGGGGCAGTGACTTTCTGAACCCCACACGGGGCAGTGACTTTCTGAACCCCACCCGGGGCAGTGACTTTCTGAACCCCACCCGGGGCAGTGACTTTCTGAACCCCACCCGGGGCAGTGACTTTCTGAACCCCACCTGGGGCAGTGACTTCCTGAACCCCACCTGGGGCAGTGGCCTCCGGGAACCCCGCTGGGGCAGTGGCCTCCGGGAACCCCGCTGGGGCAGTGGCCTCCGGGAACCCCGCTGGGGCAGTGGCCTCCGGGAACCCCGCTGGGGTCAGCACCTCGGATTCTTTTACTGGGACCGGGCCGTTGGCCTCCCTGACTGGGATCGGGCCATCGGCCTCCCTCTCTGAGTCGATAATTATCGAAAGTTCTCCCGGGACTATGACTTCCGGGACTTTTGCTGAAGCAATAACGTTCAGATCCTCCACTAATGCTATGCTTCTTAAGTTCTTTCCTGGGGAAGCGACTTCTAGACCCTTCTTTGGGGCTGCGTCTCTCGAGACCCCACTTGGGGATATTACTTCAAAGATCCCTTCTGGGGTTTTGCTTCTAGAGTTCCCTTCAAAAACTATGGTTTTAGATACCCTTTCTGGGATTGCGCTTTTCAAATCCCTACCTGGGGTAACAGCTTCTGAGACCCCTTCCGGTATGGACACCTGAACTATAATATCTGATGTCCCTCTATAAGCTAGGGCATCGGGTACCGCTCCAGCACTCTGGGCATCGGGTACCGCTCCAGCACTCTGGGCATCGGGTACCGCTCCAGCACTCTGGGCATCGGGTACCGCTCCAGCACTCTGGGCATCGGGTACCGCTCCAGCACTCTGGGCATCGGGTACCGCTCCAGCACTCTGGGCATCGGGTACCGCTCCAGCACTCTGGGCATCGGGCACCGCTCCAGCACCCTGGGCATCGGGCACCGCTCCAGCACCCTGGGCATCGGGCACCGCTCCAGGACCCTGGGCATCGGGCACCACTCCAGGACCCTGGGCATCGGGCACCACTCCAGGACCCTGGGCATCGGGCACCACTCCAGGACCCTGGGCATCGGGCACCACTCCAGGACCCTGGGCATCGGGCACCACTCCAGGACCCTGGGCATCGGGCACCACTCCAGGACCCTGGGCATCGGGCACCCCTCCAGGGACTTGTAACTCCGCTTCCACAGGAACCTCAAGAGAGGAGAGAAACATTCTCTTTTGATTCCTGAATCTATAATGGGGCTCCCTTGCCCAAGGACCCCAATTATAGGACAGAGAGCTTTTTTGTGTGGGTTGTGTGACAAGTACCTCTGCCACAGTAGAGACAGGAGTAGGTCTTGTATCATGACTCAACTTGGCCAGAGGGCAAGACTCGTCACCACACTTTGGCTTGCGCAACTCACAGGTCTGCAGATAATGGCCTAAACCCCCACAATATAGGCATAAGTTTAAGTTTCTGCGACGCAGACGCTCCTCTTCTGAGAGCCTGGGCCGCAGAAAACTTTTAAACCTTTTCTCTTCAATTAAACCAGAGGATTCTCTTGTCACCATACTGTGAACAAGAGTCTCTTTAGAGATAGATGTACTCTCAACGACTTCTGGCAAAATGAGCAAGATTTTAGTCAGGAGGTTTTGCAGTTGCTTTAGGGATTGCTGCCAAACTTGTAGTCGCTCTGGTCTCAAAGCACTGAATACAGAGTTCAGGGCTTCGAGAGATGCCTGCAGGGCTTGCATAGTAGACATAGGAGGATTTAAGACAAGGCAAGACAAGGCAAGACAAGGCAAGGCAAGGCAAGACTAAATTTTGCTAAACAAATCAAGACTTTTTTTTTTTTTTTTAAACACCGGACTGGATTCTAAACACCGGACTGGATTCTAAACACCGGACTGGATTCTAAACACCGGACTGGAATATGCACACTGAATTCTAGACAGGACTGGATTCTAAACACCGGACTGGAATCTGCACACTGAATTCTAGACAGGACTGGATTCTAGACTAGACACTGGACTGGGCCAAAAAAGAAAAAAAAGTTTTATTTCTTTTTTGTGGTATGGCTGGTGATAATGTTATGATTCCTGTACTCCAGACCGGAGAAGATCTTATGGCAGGGATCTGAGTACAGGAACAATATGCTGGTTGTGGGAGCAGGAGAGCCTAGTAACCCCTGGCGCCCTAACTCCGTTGTCTCGCCCGTGTTATCAGAAATCCCCTGCGAGACTATGGTTGCTTGAGCCCATGGCAGCCGCGTTCGAAGGGCGGATTATGTCTGCCCAACCCCGATGCCCCCGCAGGTCTTAATGGGAGACAAGGGGAAGTCCGAGACAGGGTGATAACAAGGGGCCCTCTGACAAAGCAACCAAGCCAGGGGTTACAAGCTAACTTCACTAAATCAAAAGGTATGTGCGGACTAGCCGCCAGGGAAAAGGACAACCAAAGATCCACTGATCCGACACTCCTATCCGGCACCGCTGGACACCAGAGTGGATCTTGTGGAAGCGGAATCCTCCGCAAAGCTCCAGAACACAATATAAACAAAATAATAAACTGTAGCGGACAAGCCGCAACACACGGCTGCGCCGCGACTCACGAACACCACCAGATGTTAAAGGTGCTCGTCAGACTCCAGGAACAGATGGTAACTTCCGAGTACAGGATCTCTGAGGACAGGAACAACCGAATAGACCGGGACTGGGAACTCTCTGTAGCAGACTCAGGCAAACAGGAAGCTCAGGAACTAGCAGGAACCAAGCTCAGAACTCAAGCAGACTGAAAACCCAGAAATATCACCAGCGTCTGTGAACTGCAATCAGCCAGCATATAACAGAGAGGCCTAATTAATAATCCAGAGCAGCTGGCCTATTGCATGATTCCAACTGACAAGATGCAATTAGCAGCCAGGTGAGGCTGAACACATGGAACAAGCTGCAATTACACAGACTAACCAGCGGCAGCAGACAAGAGCATACTAAAACAGAGCAACAGGAAATCCTGGCATGCAAGACAACTTAATAAACATAAAATAGAAATGAACCACTACCTGTGGTTCATAACACTGCTATACAGATACTCCCTCACACATCTGTAATCCTATACTATTGTGGGAACCTAGTAAGTAAGATACCATCCTGGCATGTAATTGTTAATGTTATTGTGTACTGTGTGTGTATATTTACAATAAAGGGCATTTGCCACTTTACTAAACTGTTTACCTGAGTGATCTGAGAATCCGTATCCTCACAGTAAGTATTCTCTCTCTCTCTCTCTCTCTCTCCCTCTCTCCCCCCCCTTCCCCACTTGACACCTGCCGCACTGTGTAAAATGGGGGCACCTTCCGCACTGTGTAAAATGGGGGCACCTTCTGCACTGTGTAAAATGGGGGCACCTTCCGCACTGTGTAAAATGGGGGCACCTTCCGCACTGTGTAAAATGGGGGCACCTGCCGCACTGTATAAAATGGGGATACCTGCCGCACTGTGTAAAATGGGGACACCTGCCGCACTGTATAAAATGGGGATACCTACCGCACTGTGTAAAATGGGGACACATGCCTGCGGACTGTGTAAAATGGGGACACATGCCTGCGGACTGTGTAAAATGGGGACACATGCCTGCGGACTGTGTAAAATGGGGACACATGCCTGCGGACTGTGTAAAAAGGGGACACATGCCTGCGGACTGTGTAAAATTGGGATACCTGCCGCACTGTGTAAAATGGGGGCACGTGCCTGCGTACTGTGTAAAATGGGGGCACGTGCCTGCGTACTGTGTAAAATGGGGACACCTGCCTGCGTACTGTGTAAAATGGGGATACCTGCCGCACTGTGTAAAATGGGGGCACGTACCTGCGTACTGTGTAAAATGGGGGCACGTGTCTGCGTACTGTGTAAAATGGGGACACCTGCCTGCGTACTGTGTAAAATGGGGATATCTGCCTGCCGCTCTTTGTTAAATGGGGACACCTGCCTGCCGCTCTTTGTTAAATGGGGACACCTGCCTGCCGCTCTTTGTTAAATGGGGACACCTGCCTGCCGCTCTTTGTTAAATGGGGACACCTGCCTGCCGCACTTTGTAAAATGGGGACACCTGCCTGCCGCACTTTGTAAATGGGGACACCTGCCTGCCGCGCTGTGTAATATGGGGACACTTGCCTGGTGTAATGTGTAAAAAGGGGACTTTTTTATTTTTATTTTTTCCCCCTGTGGTGGGTATGATATCAGACGAGGCCACGCCCACTGAAATTAGACCACGCCCATTTTAATCAGGCCACACAGCCTTGTCGGGAGTGCGCGCACCTGCGGCACGCGCATGCTTTTTTTCTGGCTATATGGGGGGGGCACGCAATTTTTTTTTATAGTAATGGGGGGGGGGCGCATTTTGAAATCTCGCACTGGGAGCCAAATTGTCTAGAAACGGCCCTGGGTGCTGAGGACAGTGCTTAGGTGTATTGGCCAACGTGGGCGTGAGTGGGTGAGAGCGCTCTGAGAACTTTCACCGTCGCCTTACCACTGAGTATTTTGTTTTTTTGTAGGAATTAGCTGAGAAGGCAATACCTGCACAAAGTGGGGGCCAGTTGCTCAAGTAAGGGACGATCAACCAGGGTTCAGGTTGATATTCCGCGGCCCAAAGGGTCGGCGAGGTACATAATGTGTGAGAAATATGGATCACACGCAGAGGTTTTATGCAATGAATGGGAATGTATGACTGCGGAAAGTAGGCAGTTTTAGTCCTGAGGTGTTGCAAAATTTAAGGAGAAGGATATGTCTAATAAAACCCAGAAAACATAGGATTAGACATACAGATTGTTTACATTTGTGGCAACAAGAGGGAGATATGCAAATGGGATTAGCTCTAACAGCTGGTTCCAACCCTAGCAGGAAACTGATAGCAACAGCACCACCACCACCGTACTGTTATGCACACCAGTGCCTGCAGGAATGTACTGGTGTCTGAACGGAGAGGGATGCAAAACAAATTAACTCACAGACAGACTGGGGAATATGACATTACGTACACAGAAGGTGATAGGGTAACAAAATAAACACAAAGTGAACAGAGAAGCCCAGAGGCTAAGAAACTGGGTGTCTCCCTAGTATTAGGAATGCTCAGATGAAAATAAGTGAGATGTTGTGTTTTAAGACGTAGAGAACCCGAAATGCTGTTGCTAAGGGCAACAGCAAAACCCTAAAGGGTTACCAACGGGTGTGGCAGTAAACTCCTTGGTCAGAGATGGAATAATAGACACAAGGAGAGTCTCCACAATCCTAGTCCTCACTTGCAGTGCACTGGTTCAACTTACTGCCACTAAACTGACACCAGAACACCTTGCACAGTGAGAAAGGATTTTGGCAGGCAAGTCTGAAAATACAGACGCAAACTTGCTAAGTTCACAGAGTAGCAAAAGAACCCCAGCAAGTTAAACGACTGACTCCAGTCTTACTGCTAGGTCTGGATTGGCAGAGTGTAGTACCAAATCCCAAGGCCTATTTGCAGTAAGCAACAAACAAATACAAAGCTACACAGTACTGGCTAACTTTCAGGAACTGACTAACCAACAAAGATTCAGCAACATCTGCTTAACCTGAGAAGAGGCTTTATATTGCAGGTGCTGTCCACGCCCCACTCAGAGCTCACAGACTGTGAGCACAAAAACCAGCACCGGATCCCCTGCCGTGCACAAAGCCTGTAACCACTGCACAGCAAAAGACCCGATCCGGAGTATCAGCTGCGCTCAGGTTACTCCGCTAACACTTGTCTCCCGGTTGCCATGACAACGTGGCAGCACAGGGCAGGAGACCCTAACAGTACCCCCCCTCTGACGAGTGGTCAAAGAACCCCTACCACCGGGTTTATCGGGGAACTGCGAGAAGAAAGAGCATATCAGTCTGGGGGCATGAAGATCACAACTGCGCACCCAAGACCGCTCCTCCAGGCCATACCCCTTCCAGTGCACCAAAAATGACAGCCGACCCCAAACCATCTTGGAGTCAAGAATCCTTTCAACAACAAACTCCCTCTGGCCACGTATCAGTAGAGGAGAAGTTCTTCCACTGGAAGAAGGATTACTAATCGCCCGTTTTAAAAGGGAACACTGAAATGTTTTATTGATACCCAAAGAACGGGGCAGATCTAACTGAAATGCCACAGGATTGATAACCCTAGTGATCTTATAAGGGCCGATGAACCGGGGGCCTAACTTATGAGATGGCTGTCTCAACTTCAAATTCTTGGTAGACAACCAGACGAAGTCTCCTAATTTGAAGCTGCAGGGTCTTTTCCGCTTATCAAAAACCCTTTTGGTCACTAATGACACAGACACAAGGGCTTTCTTCACTTTCCTCCAAATACCCCTATGGACCAAAACCACAGAGGAACCACCAGGCGTGGAGTCCAGGGGGTCAAAAGAATTGGCCTTAGGATGATGCCCATACACACAAAGGAAGGGAGAGATCCCTGTAGCAGAGTGAGCCACGTTGTTATAGGCAAACTCCGCCATGGACAGATGAGCAACCCAGTCAGTCTGACACTTGGAGACATAAGACCTGAGGAACTGCTCCAAGGACTGGTTCACCCTTTCAGCCTGCCCATTAGACTGCGGATGGTAGCCTGACGACAAGCTGACAGAAATCTGGAGATCGGAAAAAAAATGCCCTCCAGAATTTGGCCACAAACTGGGATCCGCGGTCAGAGACCACATCAAGTGGCAACCCATGGAGGTGCACAACATGCAGCATAAAAAATTCAGACAGGCGTCTGGCCGATGGCAGCCCAACCAGTGGAACGAAGTGCGCCATCTTCGAAAACCTGTCAACGACAACCCAGATGGCTGTCATCCCTGAGGATTTGGGCAAGTCCACCACAAAATCCATTGAAATGTGGGTCCATGGCTTAGATGGAATAGAGAGTGGATGTAATGGGCCAACAGGAACCCCTCTAGGAGTCTTATTTCGGGCACAGATGTCACATGCCCGAACCCACTGATCCACATCCTTAGCCACCGAGGGCCACCACACCACCCTAGATAGCAACTCCCGAGTTCTGGCAATACCCGGGTGACCTGCCGACTTCTTGGTATGGAATTTCAGGAACACTCGCTGTCTTAACCTAGGAGGCACAAACAAAAGACCTACCGGAAGGTCTGGAGGAGCCTGCTCCTGTGCTCTAAGGACTAATGACAAGAGGTCCTGGGTAATGCCCACTTTAATACATGATGGGGACACAATGGGCAATGGCTCCTCGGTGGTCTCCTGGATTGGAGCAAAACTCTGCGAGAGCGCATCAGCCTTGATGTTTTTTGACCCAGGGCGATATGTTATCAAAAAATTAAAGCGAGCAAAAAACAAAGCCCGTCGTGCCTGCCTGGCATTGAGATGCTTCGCTGACTCTAAATATGCCAAATTCTTATGGTCGGTGAGAATTGAGACCACAAACTTAGCCCCCTCAATCCAGTGTCTCCACTCCTCGAGTGCATCCTTAATAGCCAACAATTCCCGGTTACCCACACCATAATTCATCTCGGCAGGCGAAAATTTACGGGAAAAGTAAGCACAGGGATGAAGGCGATTATCAGACACTCCCATCTGAGAGAGCACTGCCGCAATACCCATCTCAGAGGCATCCACCTCCACCACAAAAGGACGCTCTGGATCTGGGTGTCGCAGCACCTTGGCCGAGAAAAATGTCCTTTTGAGACGGGCAAAAGCCGCTTTGGCCTCACAAGACCAGTGAGCAACATCCGCCCCTTTCTTAGTGAGTGCCACCAAGGGCGCCATTATAGACGAAAATTCAGTGATAAATCGTCTATAAAAATTTGCAAAGCCCAGGGAACGCCGAAGCGCCTTCAAACTAGTGGGCTGCACCCAATCCAGGACTGCCTGTACCTTGGAACCCTCCATTTGGAAACCTTCTGGGGAGATAATATATCCTAGAAATGCGATTTGCTGAACTTCAAATTCGCACTTCTCCAGCTTCGCCCCAAGCTGGTGGTCTCTGAGTTTCTGGAGGACTAAGCGTACATGTTTCCGATGTTCCTCCAGGGAATGGGAGAAGATTAGGTTGTCATCTAAGTATACAACTAAGAATCTATCCAAATATTCCCTGAGCACATCGTTCATGAAATCCTGGAAGACTGCCGGGGCATTACAGAGCCCAAAAGGCATCACCAAATATTCATAATGCCCTGAGTGGGTATTAAAGGCAGTCTTCCATTCATCCCCCTCTCTTATTCGGATTAGATTGTACGCACCGCGTAGGTCAATCTTAGAAAAAATGGTGGCAGTACGAAGCTGGTCAAACAAGACCGAAATGAGAGGCAGTGGGTATGAGTTTTTAATCGTGATACGGTTCAATTCCCTGAAGTCGATGCAGGGTCGCAAAGAACCATCCTTTTTACCCACGAAGAAGAACCCCGACCCAACTGGAGACTGTGAAGGTCTGATAAATCCCTTAGCCAAGTTCTCCTGAATGTACTCTGCCATAGCCTGAGTCTCAGGACGTGACAGGGAGTACAACCTGCTCTTGGGAAGCTTAGCATTTGGCAACAAATCAATGGCACAGTCATAGGGGCAATGGGGAGGTAGTACCTCTGCAACTTTTTTGGAGAACACGTCCGCAAAATCGGCATAACATCCTGGCAATCCTGGCAAACTTAGCTGCGAAAGCCTGATTGGAAGGCTCAAGCAACTCCTGAAACAATCAGTACCCCAACTAAGAATCTCCCCAGAGACCCAGTCAAATTGAGGATTGTGGGCCCTTAACCAGGGTAACCCCAACACCAATGGGGCAAAAGTACAGACAGTCACATAAAAGGACAATTTTTCAGTGTGCGGCTCCAATAAACAAAGAAATCTGGCTAGTGCAAGAGGTAATTTTACCCTGGGATAATGGTTCCCCGTTTAACCCACAGATCTCAATTTCCGATGCCAAGGGTACTAAGGGAACAGAGTGTTTCAGGGCGAATTGGTGGTCCATAAAAACCCCGTCAGCCCCACTGTCCACAAAGGCCTCAGTCTTGACAGTTTGACCGAGGATCTTCAAGGTCACCGGAATGATAAAAGTCTTCTTGGGAAATTCTGACTTCTGGCCTGACAGGATATTTCCCATCACCCTCAGGCCCTGAAGTTTTCTGGCTTTTCTGGGCATGATACTACCACATGACCTTTATTCCCACAGTACAAACACAACCCCTGCTGTCTCCTCCGCGTCTTCTCACGCGAGGAGAGGCGGGTAGCCCCAATCTGCATAGGCTCCTCGGAAAATTCCTCAGAGTCTGAGGTTCCCTTGGGAAAGAAGGAAACCTCAGTCTCCCTTTCAAGCCTACACTCTCTCAGCCGTCTATCCACCTGGATGGATAACTGCATGAGCTGATCCAAACTATCAGGGATATTGTACCAGTTGGTCTTTTATCTGGTTAGAAAGACCTCTTCGGTACTGGTGTCTCAGGGCTGGGTCATTCCACTGTGTATCATGGGCCAACCTCCGAAACTCCATACAGTAAACCTCAACTGGCCTTCGCCCTTGCTTAAGGATCGAAATCTGAGCCTCGGCTGAGGCCGTCTTGTCAGGGTCATCATACAACATGCCCAGTGCCGTAAAAAAAAACATCAACACTTTTAAGCGATGGACAGTCAGGCTGCAACCCATATGCCCAGACCTGTGGGTCTCCTTGTAGCAAGGAAATCACTATGCCCACCCGCTGAATCTCTGACCCAGAAGACTGAGGCCTAAGCTGGAAATATAGCTTGCAGCTCTCCTTGAAACAAAAGAACTGCGAGCGATCTCCAGAAAAACGATCCGGGAGATTTACTTTCGGCTCCTTAACCCCTGAAGGTGCTGCTGCTGCGGGAGCTCCGCCAGCGGCCTGGGAGGTGTGCGTTTTAATGGACAAATCATTAAATTTGTCGAGTCAAGACCTGCACCTGATCGACCACCTGTTGCAAAGTATTTTGAGGGGTATGCTCCATATTCCCACAAAATTTCAACAGGAGTATTGGGCTGCTGAATATGTTATGCACACCAGTGCCTGCAGGAATGTACTGGTGTCTGAATGGAGAGGGATGCAAAACAAATGAACTCACAGACAGACTGGGGAATATGACATTACGTACACAGAAGGTGATAGGGTAACAAAATAAACACAAAGTGAACAGAGAAGCCCAGAGGCTAAGAAACTGGGTGTCTCCCTAGTATTAGGAATGCTCAGATGAAAATAAGCGAGATGTGTTTTAATACATAGAGAACCCGAAATGCTGTTGCTAAGGGCAACAGCAAAACCCTAAAGGGTTACCATCGGGTGTGGCAGTAAACTCCTTGGTCAGAGATGGAATATTAGACACAAGGAGAGTCTCCACAATCCTAGTCCTCACTTACAGTGCACTGGTTCAGCTTACTGCCACTAAACTGACACCAGAACACCTTGCACAGTGAGAAAGGATTTTGGCAGGCAAGTCTGAGAATACAGCCGCAAACTTGCTAAGTTCACAGAGTAGCAAAAGAACCCCAGCAAGTTAAACGACTGACTCCAGTCTTACTGCTAGGTCTGGATTGGCAGAGTGTAGTACCAAATCCCAAGGCCTATTTGCAGTAAGCAACAAACAAATACAAAGCTACACAGTACTGGCTAACTTTCAGGAACTGACTAACCAACAAAGATTCCGCAGCATCTGCTTAACCTGAGAAGAGGGTTTATAAAGCAGGTGCTGTCCACACCCCACTCAGACCTCACAGACTGTGAGCACAAAAACCAGCACCGGATCCCCTGTAGTGCACAAAGCCTGTAACCACTGCACAGCAAAAGACCCGAACCGGAGTATCAGCTGCGCTCAGCTTACTCCGCTAGCACTTGTCTCCCGGTTGCCATGACGACGTGGCAGCACAGGGCAGGAGACCCTAACACGTACATTACAGGAGTGGCTACAGAGAATGGCATACTAATATATAAGAGTTAACTTAATAAATGTGTTAATGCTAACCCGTGCAAGTTGTATCCCATCTTAAACTTCCCTCAGGACTGCGACCAAGAAGATGAGCCCAGCACAATATCAGCACTCTCTTTCTAGCAGCCACCATACAAGACACACAAGTGGGCACGGCCCAACCAGTAAGAGCAGTAGCAAAGGCCCCTAGCGGAGGGACAGGTGAAGTCGTGTCCACAGGTAAGTATGGTACAGTACATTATGCAGAGACAATTGCACCTCACATTGTAGAAGCAACCCAGAATGATGTAATTGAACAAAATCCTGTAAGGGTGATCGCAGTCCCCAATGGGAAGACTGACGCTCAGGGAATCACTCCCGTCAGGAACATTGCTTTGCATTGCCCCTGGTCCCTGACAGAATTGAGGACAATTATGTCTGAATTTCCCGATCCCAGGAAGGATCTAGCCGCATGTCAGAGGTTTATTAGAGAACTAGGTAACGCCACCGAACCCACAAACAAAGATTGGCGGACAGTGCTACGGGCATGTTTGCCCTCTAATATTGACCCTGTGAAATTCATTGCTGACTGTAAATTAGACGCAGAAGTACCTCTCACTGATGAATACAATCAGGAGAATGTAAAACAGATCAATCTGCAATTAGGAGTATACTTTCCAACTGTTGTCAAGTGGAATAAAATCTTCTCCAATAGACAAAAAGAAGGTGAAACTGCTTCTGAATATTTCCATTGAGCACTGTAGGAAATGGCTAGATACACTGGGGTCGCGGATATTAAGGAAAATGTACATCATAGAGAGGTAGCGGTGTCCGTATTAATGGACGGCTTAAAGGAAACGTTGAGCACAAGGGTACAAACCACTCAACCTAACTGGAGAGGTATCTCGGTGGCTGCATTAAGAGACTCCGCTATTGAGCATGATCAGAACATCATTAGGCACAGGGAGTCACAGGGGGATAAGCTGATGACCGTAAGTATAAAAGCCCTGACAACGAAGCCACATCAGCCTAAACCCCAGACCCCTGATGGTAAATCATATGTGGTAAAATGTTTTAAATGTCAGAGGGAAGGACATTACGCACGGAACTGTAATTTTAAAGACCTACATAAGGTATATCGACCCCCTAGACCAGAACATGACTCACAGCATAACACACGTAATTGGGATCAGGGAACGCATAGGATGAATTACGAGCCACATGCAAGAGAAACGAGGTACCCACCTAGGAGGTACTGGCAGCCCACTGGAAATTCTCAGCTACCCCCCTCACACATCGTAGCTGCCAGCACGCTGCGGGAGGGTCACAACATACAATAGGGGTTAGGCCACACCTGTAGTTTGCAGCCAGTGAAGTTGATTGCTAGCCTTGGAAATGAACCCGAGGTTACAGTTGATGTAGCTGGTAGATCACTACCTTTCCTTGTAGATACAGGGGCGGCCAGGTCAGTGTTAAATTCAACGGTAGGTATGAAGACCACGGGTAAAACAATTTCAGCAATAGGGGTAACAGGAGTAGTGCAACACTACCCTTTAAGTAGACCAGCGGAGATTACGATAGGGCCTTTGCAGACCAAGCATTCCTTTTTGCTAGCTGCATCGGCTCCGACTAATCTACTTGGGAGAGATTTATTGTGTAAGATGAGGTGTGTCATTTATTGTACTCCTGAGGGTGTCTTCTTAGATATACCCGAGAATCACGTTCAGGAAGTGCAGGATATGTTAGACACCCCACAAAGGTTGATGTCACACTCTGCTGTTATAGACAGATGTTCATCCAAGGTAGAGGAAATGATCTCCCAGATACCGAAATACCTCTGGACCAAAGATGGACAAGACACTGGATTGATGGCAAATGTAGCTCCTGTAGTAGTTCAAGTAAAAGATGGTAGGATAGCTCCAAAAATCCCACAGTATCCTCTGAAGCCAGAGGTGGAATTAGGAGTGTACCCAGTCATAGAGCGCTTGCTACAACAGGGCATCCTAGTTAGGACGTCCAGCACTGCCAATAGTCCCATCTTCCCTGTGAAAAAGAATGGGGGGAGGGGTTACAGGCTAGTGCAGGATCTAAGGGGTATAAACAAAATAGTTGAGAGCCAATTCCCCGTAGTGCCAAATCCAGCTGTCATCCTTATGCAAATTACCCCTACTGCAAAAATTTTCACTGTCATTGACCTCTTCTGCTTTCTTTTCGGTCCCTTTGCACCCTGACAGCCAATATTTGTTTGCATTTACATACAGGGGAGTACAGTACACCTGGACTCGCTTACCCCAAGGTTTCATTGACAGCCCAAGTATTTTCTCCCAGGCTTTGCATGACTGTTTACAATCCTTTCAACCTGAGAGCGGGTCAGTATTTATACAGTATGTAGATGACTTACTACTGTGTTCTGATTCACTTGAATCGTCCTTGAAAGACACAAAACAGCTTCTGTTTCACCTAATACTAATACGGGACACAAGGTTTCAAAGGATAAGTTGCAGTTGTGCCAGACCAAGGTGAAATATTTGGGACATTGCTTGACACAAGGACTGACACCTCACCGCTGATAGAATACAGGCGATTCGCGACTTGACTCTGCCACAAACCCAGCAACAGATCCGCACTTTCCTAGGAATGTGTGGGTATTGCCGAAACTGGATCCCAGGGTTCTCCATACTGGCTTTACCTTTGCAAGAGATGGTCTCTTCAAACAAACCAGATCGGATTTCGCACACAGATGAATCCAAACTAGCATTTGAGAGACTCAAGCAGTGCCTATCACAGGCACCTGCATTAGGTATGCCAGATTATAGGAAACCCTTTGAGTTGTACGGTACGGAAAGTGCTGGGTGTGCGGCAGGTGTTCTAACAGAGAGACATGGTGATACCAGCAGGCCGGTAGCCTACTACAGCGCTCAGCTAGACACCGTAGCACGGTCTCTCCCCACATGCTTGTGAAGTGTTGCAGTGATAGCTTTGCTAGTGAGTAAATTCGAAGATGTAGTATTGGGACACAACCTGACCATCCATACACCTCATGCAGTGTCAGCCTTACTGAATTCTGCCCAAACCAGACATGTCTCATCAGCACGGTTTACAAGGTGGGAATTAGCACTAATGGCCCCTGTAAACATCACCATAAGGAGATGTAGCGCACTAAATCCTGCAACGTATCTCCCAGGTGTGCCTAGACAGGCACAAAGGGTGGAGGATGAGAGTGATGGTGAAGGAGGATTTAGTATAGACACTGACACACATGATTGTATGGAATATCTGAACCAAACTTTCACTGCAAGTCCCGACATCAGAGACAACCCACTGGAAGGCGTAGATTTTATTTTTTACACTGACGGTAGTTTCCACAGACAGACGGACTCTAGAGACTTGTGTACTGGATACGCAGTTGTAGATGACAAAGGTATCATAGAAGCTAAAACCCTGGGCCCACCGCACTCAGCACAAGTTGCTGAGCTGGTCGCCCTAACCAGAGCGTGTGAATTGGCTAAGGGTAAATCAGCCAATATCTACACAGATTCTAGGTATGCCTTTGGAGTAGTGTATGATTTTGGGGCCCTATGGCACCTCAGAAATTTCATGACGGCAGCTGGCACACCCGTGGCGCATGCGACTCACATCAAAAGACTTCTAACAGCGATACAGGAACCTGACAGAGTGGCTGTTATCAAGTGCAAAACCCACACTTACAGTCAAAACCCAGTGTCACTTGGTAACAGCCGGGCAGACAAAGCTGCTAAGTCAGCAGCCAGCACCCCCATACAGACAGATATCACAGAACTGATGGTATTCAATACCGTTAACACACAAAAATTAAGTGAAATGCAAAATTTGTGTTCTCCACAGGAAAAGGCAGTCTGGAGGTCAAAAGGGTATGGCCAGGAGTCCTCAGGACTCTGGACAGATGGACAGGGTAAGCTAGTAGCCCCCAGAGCATACCTTCCAAGTTTAGCTGAGGCGGCACATGGTCTGACTCATCTGGGCAAAGAGGGTATGTGTAAGCTGGTGAGAGCCTACTGGTGTGCGCCAGAATTCTCTTCTCATGCGGGTAAGAGAGCAATGACATGTCTTATCTGCTTGAGGTAGAATATTGGAAAGTCAATACCAACAGAACCATCCCATATCCCGCCAACAGATGGCCCTTTTCAGGTAATACAAATTGATTTCATACAGTTGCCACCCTGCAGAAATTTAAAGTATGTGTTAGTTTGTATTGACATGTGTACAAATTGGGTAGAAGCATTCCCCGCAGCCACAAATGCTGCTACGTTTACTGCAAAGAAAATTGTGCATGAATTTGTGTGCAAATATGGTATCCCCAGGATAATTGAAAGTGAAAGGGGTACCCATTTTACAGGTGAAGTCTTTCAGGTAATGTGCAAACTGATGGGGATTAATAGTAAGCTGCATACTCCGTACCGCCCACAGGCGAGTGCGAAAGTGGAAAGAGTAAACAGCACTATTAAGAACAAGTTGAGCAAAGTGATGGCTGAAACAGGATTGTTATGGCCAGAAGCTTTGCCACTTGTATTGTACAGCATCAGAACCACTCCCAGGTCCCTCCTTAACCTATCACCCTTTGAGATTCTTTTTGGTCGACAACCCCATGTAATGATTGACCCCCAGGATGATTTGAAATGCAATAATGATGCGACTGTAAAGTATTTGGTTAAGATGAGCAAGCAGTTGAGGAATCAAAACAGCAATCTAAAGCTGGTGATTCCTGACCTACCGAACAGCAATTGTCATGACATTGAACCTGGGGATTATGTAATGATTCTAAATTTTCTACGCTCAGGTTGCTTATTGACCGGTGGGAAGGACCGTACCAAGTCTTACTAACCAGCACGGCAGCATAGAAGGTTGCTGAGAGAGAGACTTGGGTCCACTCATCCCACTGTAAGAAGGTCGCTGACCCAGAGAAAGCCCGTGACAAAGAGCAGAGTGTAGAGGAAATCGTATCACTGGAGTGTCTGTTTCGGGAAGGTTGAGAGGCAGGACTGTTGTCACGGCACCTGAGCACAGAGAACTACAAGACCAAAGGCGGTTGTCGCACAAAATTTATTTTTCCTTTTTATTATTTTCTCCATCTCCCATTACCCTCCATTCCCCCCCTTCCTTGCTCCTTTTTCTCTTCCCCTAGCAAGATGGACTTACCCCAAGAGATTGCATTCCGGGTTTTCTAGTTGACCCTGTTGTTGACCAGAGCAGTCTGTTTCGGTGAGAATACCAGAGAGGTCGAGAAAGGATCTGGAATGGGTTCTGATGGCAAGGATGGATTGATAGAATTCCAAGAGCAACACATCCATCGAGCAAAGGCGAGTATCAGAAAACAATCTGGTAGTCAAGAAACTAGAAGACACTGTGAAGGGTTATTGGCTGAGGAAAATTGTATCTGTAGAAATTGTGAAAACATAGTTGAGGACGGGTGCATCCAGAGATGTCAGTCCAGCCTTAATATCAACATGGACCGTCATCCATTGAGTGACTATCACTCATTAGTGGGTAAGGTTTTAAACCAAACAGAATGCTGGGTGTGCTCACAAGTACCTCAAGGTCATAGAAAGCCAGTCAGGACTAGTACCGTATCCTTTAGCAATAGATGAGGTACTTGAATTACGGGGTGGGAGACCGGTGGACAATAAATTTAATATTTCTAGGCCCCCTAGTTTGAAGCTCCACCAATATCATGTGGATAGGTCCTTAGTATGTTTCAACATTTCCAATCCCCGAAAGCCTGGAAATTGGGAAGTAACATGGAATAACCAAACCATGTCATTTTCACACAGAGCCGACATAATGCCCGTAGACACTGAACTTATACGCCAAATAGCCGACGGTGGGAAGTATTTTCGGTACAGGTATACCCTAGGAAGTAGGACCATGCAGGTTGGAGAAGTATCACCAGGATACTGTGCGCATATCATACAACCTGATACGTGTACTGAACAGATGAGAGAGTTAGGGGTAGGATTTTTCACTTGGAAGGTTTGCAATATGGTAATGTCATATTCTGTCCCATATGTTCTCCCCGATGATGCATATTTCATATGCGGGAGGAAGGCGCATAAGTGGCTTGCCCCAAACTCTGAGGGATTGTGTTACATTGGAAGAGTGTTGCCAGAAGTTATGACCATAACCCAAAATAAGATGAAAGACATTCACCGCAGTGCTCAAGCTCCTTACACTCATACTCACTATGAACACATCATTAAGAGACACCTCATAGATAGGACAGAGCACGCAGCCTCTGATTTGATCGATGAATCAACCGAAATTAAATTCCTACTCGCGTTAGACATCACCCGTACCGCCAGAGGAATTATAAATTATAGGTATATCCATGCGCTAGCAAATCTAATAGATAATATCACGAGATGTATGATGACACCTTCAGGTATACAGGGAGTTGCAAGCTTACAAAACGGAACTGATCCAGCATAGGATGATTCTCAATTATATCACAGCGGTGACAGGCGGGTACTGTGTCACCTTAGCAACTCAGTATGGTGTGAAGTGCTGCACGTACATTACAAACAGCACTGATGACTCAACCGAGGTCATAGATCAAAAGATGGACGATATCTTGCAATTAAAGTGGGAGTTCCGAAGGAGACACAACCTTACCCATACTGCTGTGAGTAATAAACTAACCGGCTGGGTCTCATGGTTAAACCCACGAAATTGGTTCTCTGGTTTAGGAGAATGGGCTCAAATTGTTATCGTGAGTGTAGGAAAGTTTCTCCTTTGTTTCCTGGGAGTCGTCGTAATGATTGGTTTGATATTTAGATGTGTTCGGATTTTAATGCAGTGCAAGCGCAGTACCAAAGTGATGAGTTTGAGGAGCGAGGGCATTGTTACAACAACTGGTTTCATTTATGACCCATCAATCGAGACAATGCTGTGATAGGACGTGATTCCACGGTCTGTTTCTTTCACCCGTTTCTCCTTTGTTTTTTTTCTCCTAAGCAAAAATACATCCATTCGGAAGAAGACTGTAGACTTTGATGGACATTTCTACAGACTTTGATAGACACTTTAGAGACTTTAAAGACTTTTTATGGACACTTGAAAGACTTTGATTACCACCCACAGCAAGGATACAGCCATCCGGACAAGACTTCAACCAACACCCAAAGATGATTGCACACATTATTATGTGAATGTATTTGTGACACATGTCTTTTCTTCATCTCTACAACCCTCAGGTAGTGACACACACAGTCAACAGGTGATATAGATACATATATTAGCATTCACATGTTTTCCCCCCTGCATGTATCATCAACTAAATGTGCACCCCATTTGTTGGAACAAGAAGCCGAAAAGAGCTCGGTAGTGTTTGTTGGCCCACTTACAGACCCTTAATACGGGATAAGAAGGATTTAATGTATACTTCGCAATACCTCGAAGCTTATCTAGAACATGTACGGCACGATGATACATGCCCCTCAAACATGAAATTCATACATACCAGTGATCGCGCTGAGCAAAAAAAATTGTGGGTCCTAGGGACCCCTCACTATAAAAAATTGGGGTCCTACTCCACCGTTTCTGGGTCCCATCACACTTTATGAGGGGTGAGGGAAGGCTGCAGTTGGGACTGTGCGGGGGCCAGGTGGCATTTAGGATAGAGGGGTAAAAAAGCAAGTAGCATTTGGGGCAGAAGCAGGGAGAAGTTGGGGCAGAGCTGGGAGTAGAGGGGGGCTGTAAAGGTAGACAGCACTGGGGGTAGGGAGAGGGCAAGTTCAGACAGCAGTTAAAACTGTGTTGGGGTGGCTAGTGGCAGGCAGTGCTGGGATTAGTTAGGGTTTAATATTAGATAGCAGCTGTGGCAGTACTGGGGGGCAAGGAGGGATTTAGGGCCAGGAAGTACTGGGGGTAGAAAAGAGGCATGGCTAGATAGCAGCTAGGGCAGTAGTGGGGGCATGGAAGGGGTTAGGGGCTGGTAGTATTGGGGGTATAGAGGGGGCACGAGTAGATAGTTTGGGTGGTACAGGGGTGACAAGGAGGGGGTTAGGGGCAGGCAGTACTGGGGGTAGGGATACGGCTTGGGTAGATAGCAGCTGGGGCAGTACTGGAGAGCAAGGGGGGGTTAGGGGCAGAAGTACTGGTAGGGAGGGGGCATGGATAGATACTGGGGATAGAAAGGGGGCATGGGTAGATACTGTGGGTAGGGGATAGCTGGGGCTGTACTGGGGGCAAGGAGGGGGTTAGGTGCAGGAAGTGCTGGGGCTAGAGAGATGGCATGGGTAGGTACTGGGGGCAGTGGATAGGTGGGACAGTGCAGTGGGGCAAGGAGGGGGTTAGAGGCAGGAAGTACTTGGGGTAGAATAAGGGTAGATGGCTGCTGGGGCACCGGAGATACGACCTCTACAAATGTGTATGGCTGGCAGCGGAGACCGCGGGCGTATATGACAGCACCCCTATAGTACTATACACATCTTACCAGGTGCCAAGTGCGGGAAGTAATGCTGAGGAAGTAGCCGTGCTGTGTGTGGGCACTCTCCAATGATGGCATCCTGGTCAGCGTAGCTGCAGCCAAGGAGAGAATACTGAAGCGCTGGGTTTGTAGGAGGGGCGACGGCTGGTATCTAGGAGGCGATGTCCGGTGCTTGGCAGATGCTCCTTTCGGGACTCGTGAGACGGCTCTGCGTGTGACAGCTCGGCCGGTCTCTGTCACAGGGAGAGGGTGAAGGCTGAAGACAGACATTCTGCTGCCCAGGAGGTACTCTAGCTGCTGCTGCTACGTGGGTTATTGTGAAGCAGTGGGGTCAGGCCACTCTGATGCGGTTGGCTGCTGTCAGTGTATCAGAGCAGACAAGGGGAGCAGGTCAGTGAATTCTTATTGGCTGACACAGTGCACACAGGCATCAGCGCGTCCTGCAGGACCCGCTCATTTTTTAAAACTGGGTCAATGCGCTATAACGCGTATTTTGTGATCACTGGAGGGTGTTACAGAGAGAGGGGGAGGAGCAGGAGATAGGGAGGGGAGTAAGAAAGAGAGACCGTGTCAGGGAGAGGGACAGAGAGACTGTCAGGGAGAGAGAGAGGGGCATTTAAGAGGGTGTCAGGGAGAGGTGCATGAGAGAGTATGTCAGGGTGAGAGATGGAGAGAAGCATGAGAGTGTCAGGAAGAGGGAGGGAGAGGCGCATGAGAGTGTGTCAGGAAGAGAGGGAGAGGCACATGAGACTGTGTCAGGGAGAGAGAGGGAGGGAAAGCTGCATGAGAGAGAGGGAGAGGCACATGAGAGAGTGTCAGAGAGAGGGAGGGAGAGGCACATGATAGAGTGTCAGAGAGAGGGAGGGAGAGGCACATGAGAGTGTCAGAGAGAGGCACATAAGAGAGTGTCAGAGAGAGGCACATGAGAGTGAGGGAGGGAGAGCTGCGTGAGAGAGGGAGAGGCACATGAGTGTCAGGGAGAGGCACATGAGAGAGTGTCAGGGAGAGAGGGAGAGGCACATGAGAGAGTGTCAGGGAGAGGGAGGGAGAGGCGCATGAGAGAGTCAGGGAGAGGCACATGAGACTGTGTCAGGGAGAGAGAGGGAGGGAAAGCTGCATGAGAGAGAGGGAGAGGCACATGAGAGAGTGTCAGAGAGAGGGAGGGAGAGGCACATGAGAGTGTCAGAGAGAGGCACATAAGAGAGTGTCAGAGAGAGGCACATGAGAGTGAGGGAGGGAGAGCTGCGTGAGAGAGGGAGAGGCACATGAGTGTCAGGGAGAGGCACATGAGAGAGTGTCAGGGAGAGAGGGAGAGGCACATGAGAGAGTGTCAGGGAGAGGGAGGGAGAGGCGCACGAGAGAGTCAGGGAGAGAGAGGGAGAGGCACATGAAAGTGTCATGGAGAGGCACATGAGAGTGTCAGGGAGAGGAGCAAGACAGTGTATCAGGGAGAGGCACATGAGAGAGTGGAGCAAGACAGTGTTAGGGAGAGGCACATGAGTGTCAGCAAGAGGGAGTGAGAGCTGCGTGAGAGAGGGAGAGGCACATGAGAGATTGTCAGGGAGAGACATATGAGAGATTGTCGGGGATAGAGAGGGAGAGGCGCATGAGTGTCAGGGAGAGAGAGGGAGAGGCACATGAGAGTGTCAGAGAGAGAGGGAGAGGCACATGAGAGTGGCAGGGAGAGGAGCAAGACAGTGTATCAGGGAGAGAGGGAGAGGCACATGAGAGTGGAGCAAGACAGTGTCAGGGAGAGGCACATGAGAGTGTCAGCGAGAGGGAGGGAGAGCTGCGTGAGAGAGGGAGAGGCACATGAGTGTCGGGGAGAGGCGCATGAGAGAGTGAGAGAGAGGGAGAGGCACATGAGAGTGTCAGGG